>NC_092211.1:30090918-30121048 GCF_043381705.1 Parasteatoda tepidariorum
GCCTTTTTTTTTTCTATTCTCGAGGGGGGGGGGGGCTCAAGCTTGACTTAGAAAATGTCATTTTACGTGAAATTCCTGAGGACCCCCCTCCTCATTTTTTATTATTTTATTACTTGTTCGAGGAACGAAATTTTAGAGCGGCCCCTTTGGTGGTCTAGTTCGATTTATTTGTCGTCCTGTATATATTAATCCCAAATTAAACCCATAAATTCTGTTTTAATCCGAATCTCAGGTACTGACTTTTTTTCTCCATAGATACTTTATTATTTTTTTTACGTCCCTGATGAACGCGGCCAATCTATATTTTGTATCATTATCGAGTTCCTAAGTTGTCGCCCATTTAATTTTCATTTTCCGCGTTTATGAATTATACATTTTCGTAACTGTCGTTCGTGGAAGTCTGAAGAAGATGATTTAACTGCGACTGCCGCCTTGACATTTTTCGTTTCGAGCACATAATTGGCCTTGATGATGTAATAAGTTTTGGGACAATCAAGATGGCAGCTAAATTGGGAAGAAAAATGGAAAACGATTCTACTGAACTCATGTTTCTTCGCCTGCGAATTTTGTAAATAGCAACATTGAAAATCATTTTCATTTCGCTCGTAAAGAAGTGGCGACGATTAGTTTCTTTTTACCAATTTGTGCAATGACGTGTTTTCTTTTATTAAGATTTATGATTTTTTTTTTCAAATTTTAATTAGTTTTGATGTTTTTACTATTTTACTTCTTTGTTGAACTATAGAATGAACTGAGTCATATGACAAGGAATATATTTTTGATGCTTTCTTACATTTTTCTCAACGTATCACGTCATATTGTACTGGGAATTCCTTTTATTAAATAAGGCAGAGACGAGATTCTTTGAGTTAAGAATAATGTTTTCAAATTTAAAATAATAATACCTTGTATATTATAGTATTTACTGCATATGATGGGACGCATTTTGATTGAATATGGATAGGGCACTTAGAAACTTTATTATATTAAGCTCTTGCCCAAGACATATTTTTAAAATGCGGACTCGATTTTCAATTTAGTTTTACACTTTTTTATATGATTGTGATGTGATGATAAAAAAAAAAAGCTCTGTAATTTATTTATCTTGATTTTCGAAAAGTATTTTAGCTTTAATTATAATCTCTTTCATAAAAAGTGATGTTTAATAAAAATAATTTTTAAATTATTAATATAAAATATCTCCTTTAAATACAAAATGCAATTTATTTTTTGTGCTTATCTAGATTTTCTTCTTTTATTGATTTTGAGTATGAGATTTTTTTACATGTAGCATAAGAAATTTTTGGTAATCTTCCTATGGAATTAAATTTATTAAACTGTTTGCACTTGAATTTTTTTTTTTAATATTCAGTTGCAAAAAAGGTCTCAAAATTTTATTTTGTCACTACTTTCGACTCTTTAATTCATGCTAGCTTATGGGTTCATGTTAATAAATATTCTATCATGTGGTAATTATTGTTTTTAATAACTTATTTGAAATAATAATTCCCACTTGTTAAAATATTTATTAACATGAACTTATTAACATCCATTAAATAAAGAGTTAAAATTAGAATATTAAAATAAAATTTAAAAACCTTTTTCGTAACTGATCTAATTATAATTAACGTTGTCGATTTAATATTACTATTATAGCAATGTTTTATTTATTTTTTAATGTGAAAATCAAGTTCGGTGCAGGTTTGCTAAAATAACGAAATAATTGAAGTCTTTTTCAATGATGATTATTTCGTCTCAAAGTAAACAAACCATGAAGCAAATCAACTTTATTGACGAAACAAGCGATAAATTTCTTGGAGGCTTTTCTTTTATGTCTGCTGCTGCCATCTAGTTGAGATTTAGCTAAATATTACAATTTAGAATTTTGTTTTAAAAAAAAATGCAAAATATTTAACAAATTCTTATTTTGTTATCTTTTCTAAACAGATATTCTATGGGTTTGATTGGAAAAAATGAAGGCTTGGAATTGTGTGATAAAGTCACAGCTTCATCATTTTGCAGGTAGTTTGGATTTCCTTACTTTATTTAAGTATCTATCCTAAACTTTGTTTGCTTTATAAATTTTAATTTTTTTTCCATTCATTTATTTTAATAGAAGAAGATTACCTGTCCTTATGGTTAGAAGCAAGATGGCCCCATCATTGAAGATATCTCATAAATTCATTGAGCAAGGCCGTATCCTTAAAAAAGATATATATTCGTAATCACATTCAGAAACTTAATATTGTTTCTTGTCTGTATTCAAAAATTTTGGATATTGCTTACCTTTTCTTTTTCATTTGTATGAGACGTGAGCTAATTATATCACTGCTTTCAAATCAGCATTCGGTTTCTCACTACAAGCTACAGTTTTTAGATCAGTGGTTACCAACTGGCGGGCCGCATGCGGCCCGCTTATCCTTTTTTTATAGCCCGTGAACAAAATATATTAGTGTTCGTTTTTTTTTTTTCGGACAATTTTCGTAAAAAATCTATATGGGTTTAAAATACTTTTCTTTTGTTTAAAACCTAATTTCTTCGTTTCTGTGAAATTTAACATACCAACGGTGCAAAAAAAGGTTTCTCAGGTTTTGCACCCAAGAAAATATTTATTCAAATACAAAAATAATAATCGTGTATGTTGCTCTTTTTTATTTTTTTTTTTTTTTTTTTTTTTTTTTTTTTTTTTTTTTTGTGAATATAATTTAGCATGTGTGTATCAGAAATTTTCTCGAAGAAATTCTCAGATTTAAGTTTTTGAAACCACTGATTTTGGACGAAAATATTTACACACACATTTGTAAATTTGAAATCTAAATATCTATTCTCTGGTGGCTGCAGCTAACAAACCTCAATTTTGTCATTGAATGTTTTGTGTGCTACTATGTAAGTTTTAATACCAACCTTTTTAAAGTTTTATATCTTAACAGTTAGATATCTGTTGCACATTAATTGTTTAATACATGGGTGCACATAAGAGTTATTGTAGCCCGAATTTTTTAATATGCAATTAAATATTTTTAAAAATCTACTTCTTATTTTAATTTGTAATTCAATACTTTTGTTTTGTGCAACTTGGTAAAAATCTGACAGTAATATTTAATGTTCCTTCAAACATAAAAGAGTCCTACATAAAATTTTGATAAAGTTGCGGCCCGCCATTTGATTTGTATTTTTTAATTGTGGCCCCCCGGCCTCATGTAAGTTGGAAAGCCCTGTTTTAGATAATACGTTTCAGTTTATGAAGATCACATATTTTTTGTCTCAAGTGTTATTTTCAAAGAAGCAGACATATTTGTGTGTATAAATTTATACGTTCTTTATAAACTTGTACATTCTGACAAAGAAATAAATTAAGCTCAAAATATCACTTTGGAAAAAACCTGAAACTTTTCGACCAAAACTAATTTCAAATTAGAAATTCCCACACCCAAACTAGGTGTAATAAATAATTGTGCTAGCTACACAAATGTTTCCCAACGAAATCTCGGTTATGTGAAAATAACTGAAGAAAATTCATTTTCCGATCGAAATTTATATTAAAAATGTTTTCTTTTTTACACGTGATAATATTAGTAGATTTTTTTTTAAATAGTATTTTGGTCGAAAAATCCTGAAACTTTTCGACCAAAACTAATTTCAAATATGTTTTACAGCCATGTATAATAAATGTTTTATAGTAATGCAATTGCAGGTTACAAGTACGATGAAAATAAAAGCGAATATCATTATCAATTGAAAAGCGGATTAAAGCAAACAAAACACAAATTTAATTTCAAAAATATTTTTTTATGTCAGTTACTACCATAGATATAAAGGCATCCCCTATATTAGTCTCTGATTACTACAAAAAAGTTGTGCTGTTTTATATAAGAAGGTATTAACTTTAACTGCAGTTAGATAAAAAAAAAATCTTTTTATCATAATTTACCAATTTCATTAAAAATAATAATCTAAGGAAGAAGCAATTGAAATTAATCTTTTCACAGTTGTTTTTCTTGCCATATTAGAATAACTTCCTTTTAATATTGTCTTGATGTAAAAATCTAGAGATACATTTGAAATTATTAAAATAAAATATGGTTTTAAAAATTAGATTTGGAAATGAAAGATTGTAATTCCTAGCATTTGAGTTACTTTCTTATTTTTATCTTCATTATTTTTGGAAAAAAAATCCTATAACTATTTTTTTAACAATAAAAACATAGGGTGAAAAAACTGCATTCAGTGATTTTTATTTCCGTTTTGAAAAATCCAAAACATCACAAGATTTTAAGAAATATCTCTTCGCAAGTCTTAATGTATCACGCAAAGGATTGATAATGATAATAAAAATTATTTTAATTAAATCAATAAAAAAGGTTTTTGATTTAATTTAATGATTTTAAAAAAATATTGAATTAATAAGCTGATTTAAATAACCGAATCTCTTATAAGCAGTTGTTTATAGTATTTAATAAAATTTTACTATGTACTCTAATCTCTAAGATTAAAGATTATTAATTTTTATTTTAGAGGTCCTGATCCAACTAGGGAGTAAGGATAAATTTCTTTTTTAAAACTTTGTAATATTTTCTTGAATATCTATTACACCTTGGAATTATCTGTTTTCTTTTTTCTTTCTTTTTTTTTTTCTTTTTAAATCAAAACTATTTGTTTATTCTTACATTTGATGTAACTGAATCCTCGTTTTAGGGTATCTGCGCACCTGGAAAGTCATGATTTTTGGTCGCCGAAAAATCTAATTTTTGTAATGGAATTTACCCCCCCCCCCCCCCAATTTTCATNCCCCCCCCCCTCCCCAATTTTCATGGTGTTCCGAGTATATGAATTGTAACAAAATCCTCACTCATAGTCATATTTTATTAATGTATAAAATGTTTTTATCATGTTCTTTAAAAATTATGGTGTTCTTTCAAAAAATGAAAGAAAAAACATAATTTCTAGAGCGAATTAAACTTCTGTGATTTTAGAATTTTTTTTTATTATTTTTTTATTTTTATTTTATCAATTTAAATTTCTAGCTGAAGCAAGCTAGTCATTGGCGATTTTTTTTTTAAATTCTGTAATGGTAACAAAAAAAATCAGGTGTATTTTTTTCCTTTCCGATGAACTAGAAAATTATCATTAGAATATAATTCTGCAGAAAAGGAGAAGAAAAAAAAATTTTTGCTTTTGTATTTTTTTCCTGCTATTTTGTTGCTTCAACTCTTTCTTTACTCTGTTTTTTAAATTTAAAATCTATAAATATGAAGATGCAGCGTATAACAGTTTCGGTTATACCTATCATTTCAATTAATGTTATTATAATGCTTTGTTTAATTTATTGTTGTGTTCTTGTCAGAGAAAATAGTAACTTCGTTAAGTCATGAAAAATTCTTGGAATTAGTCATGGAAAGCCATGAATTTCAAAATCGAAATTGTAGCAGATACCCTGTATTTTATTTTTAAAAAAGTTAAGATATAATGTTTTTAATAGTATATATCTTTCGATATATTCGAGTGACGATTAAATTATTTTTTAATAAATTCAATATTAAAATTACGAACCTAAGACCTGACTAAGAAGTGTTGTAATTTTTTCTTAACATTTTTACCCAGATGTTCGTATAGGTCCAAATGTTGTGATGGATCCTTCTTTCTTAGTTACTAGGAATATGGAAGATTTCATTACATGGGTTGATAGATCAGCTATTAAGAAACACATAGCCAGATACAATGAAGAGGTAAATAATTAATTTTATTTGTTGTGTTTTTTCAATTTAAAAAATTATATATTTTTTTTGTTTTATTTATTCTTAGTTAGAAAATAGCTCTTTAAAAGTTATTACTGTCAAATAGTTTAGTGTATTATTATTATGTTCATTTAGTTTAAAAAGTATTATATATAAATATGTGGAAAACATCGACCTTAATCTGGAAGTGGACTAAGGGGATTAGTTTTAATAACGGAAATAATTAGTTCACAAATATTAATTAAGTGAATAAACGAATTCGTAATTTAATAATTAAGTTATTTTTTAATATATTGCATGTTTGTTATATTTTGCATGGAATTATCTTAGGATAAGCTAGTTTTATAATAGTATGCAAAAAAATTTTTTAATTCTCTTAGAAAGTTCTTTACATATAGCGAAAAACGCAATAAAATAAAATTAACGTTAAGGGGTCCAAACTTTGGATCGCTCTCCTGACCAAACAATTCGGAACATATTTTACAGATAGTGGCTCCCCCCTATATTTCGGGGGTCAGAAATCTGAGTTCGTCGGGGGAAAAAGGTATATTTTTTCAGAGAAAATACGTTATTGTGACCTAATTTCGTAACTTAAACTATCGTCTACTCTAATTACTTAAGCATATGTGAGGTCACCCCCTTGAATCAATAAGATAAAAGCCCTAGAACGTGAAGATCCAATCATTAGTTCAAAAGTTATTTAGGGTGGTCCGTTATTTATTTTGCCCCCCTGTACATTAGAGGTAAGTTTTTTATTTTATTGTTAATACTTAGCTTCCGTTGCTCACATGATTGTATGGATTATGTTTATCGATTTTTATTACTGTTTGATGAACTCCGATTTTCAAAATAGTTTTCGTTCACTTACTTTCTCTCTTTCTTTTTTCAAAAAAAAAAATGTCTTTAGTGTAACAAAAACTACATGATTATACATTTACATGCTGCTAAAGATTTGAATTAATTCAGTAAAACTTAAAGTATTAAACGAACTCTCATTTTGAGTTTACGTACTAGAAGCTCGTTAAGTCTTTAAAGAGGAAATTATGCCGTCATGTAAACCAAGTAATTTTTTGACGCAGTTTAAATTTTTAACACATATTATTAGGTGTATTTTTAACAAATATTAAATATTTACCTCTTTAATTTAAGTGTAAAATTTGATTTAAGTCTTCTGTGGCTTTTGAATCATTCCTATAATTATAACTAATATAATTGAAGCGTTAATGTTAAGCCACATTTTTTTTCAATAGAAATTTTTTTTTAAACATCAAACTGTAACTTAATATATCAAGTAGATAAGTAAGTTTCCTGAATTTCCACAGGATAACATCATAATACACCTAAACATTTTTGCCAAGTGTTGTTTTTCACTAAAAACAATCCTAAAAAATGCTCTCTTGAAACATTTGAAAATGTGACTTCAAAACATGTAATAGTTACATATGTTTTTCTAATATGTATTTTTTTTCTTCTATTTTTAGCTGGATGATTTTGACCTTATGTAAGGACCTTCACAAATTAGTGTATATACATCATGTAAATAAAATTTGTTAAAACAAGGATTTTGTTTTTATTTAATTTGCACAAGACTATAATAAACAGTTTATAATTTCTTTTTATTTTATATAAACAATAGCAGTAGTTGGGCCGTTTTCAACATTTAGAGTTGAAACGCAGTAATTTTAAATCATTTAATAGGCGGTAATAAAAAAGAATAAAATAATTAGTTGAACAATAAAAAAAAATAGGTTAATACTTCGACTTATAGAATTGGCATGACTTTACAATTAATGTCTTGTGTATGCATTTAAAAATATTTCGAACCGTATTTTACATCCACTCATACTTAATAACAACAGGGTCAGCAATTTATTTATTTATTTAGATGAAGTTTTCTAATCTGTCGATAGATGGCGGCAGAAGTTCTGAATCTGGCTTAGGACTTGAGGGAGGGGGTAATAATCAAGAGTTCACGCTTGACTCAGATACCTTGTTAAAATTTATATATATATATATTTTTTTTTACTGTAGCTCCTAAATCTGCAAATGATAAATTTCACACTGATTCCTAATTCTAGAATTTAAAAAAACAAAAAATCATTTCAATTTTATAGATATGCGGTATCACAGTATCAGTGATAGACTTAACTATTTATGTAACTTTATTTTTAAAACCAGTGAATAATTATCTTTTTGACGGAAAAATTCTATTTTACCTTAGTTCGAGATTAATTAAAATTTATACCATTTTTTAAAGCAAAATTTTATTAAAATTCTCTTATAAGTTTGCCTTAATATTCCAGCTTAATAATCTAATTAAAAATAGAATAGAAAATTTTAATAATGGTTCACAGTTATTTCTTTATTTTATTAAATGGGATTTAAAATCCAGAGACCAACATGAGTTAATTTCAAAGTGTGCAATAAATTACTAAATAAATTTATTAATTAATAAATTAAGTCCAAAGAATAATAACATTATGGATAACTCAAAACTATGCATATTAAAAAAGTCATACCAATTGGCTATCAGAGTATTGTATAAACTCAAATCTTTAATAATTTTTT
Source organism: Parasteatoda tepidariorum (assembly GCF_043381705.1). NCBI lineage: Eukaryota > Metazoa > Arthropoda > Arachnida > Araneae > Theridiidae > Parasteatoda > Parasteatoda tepidariorum. The sequence continues at coordinate 30,099,222 of NC_092211.1, forward strand.
TTCTTTTACTAATTGTATTTTTCTAGTGGTTTTACCGTTAGCTAAATTAGCTTGCTCCTTTTTTATTATCTTCTATCTGCACTGTATGCCGTTAATAATGCGAAGTTATGTGTTACAGAAAATAATTGTTATTGAGCTAATGGTTTTCTAAAACCCAGTAAACTGCGCTGCTAATATCTTATCCCCACTTGAGAAGCGTTGCTGACAGCGTTCAAAGCAACCTTGGTGACCATTCCTCCTACTTCAATCGTGCAGTAAAACATTGTCTGATAAAATCGTGGTCTTGCCAATACTGTTCCTCCATTTCTTTTTGGTCAATTTTCATTTAATAGTAATTTTTTATACGCAGTAATTTTTTTTACTTCTGTTATTTAAAAGTGCAAACTGTATTTAAACTACGAAAAAAAAAAAATCTGTGCATTTTAAAATGACAAAGAGCTTTCAAAGTCTTGAAAATCGATCTAAATTTTGATTAGACCGATGCTATTTTTTTCAAGAATATTGGTTTAAATATACAGGGTTATTCATAATTCCCTCTCTGTTACCTTATGTTTACTACAACTGGCTTCAGTGGTACATGCTACTGCCATCTAACGGCAACTGCTTAAATTAAAACTTGAATACTTTCGGAATAATGTGATATGTTCTTTTTTGCCATATTCGTCTTTGTTTTTTTACTATAACGCTTCGAAACCCCGGAGGGAATTATGAATAACCCTGTATATATTTGATGCCCCTTTTGTCACCTAAGTTGGTTAAAAAGTATAAGTTCTTGGTGCAATACTTGCTGCTCTGCTACATTCATGAAATACCAAATTCAAAGGAAATTAGAAAAACCTTACTTTAATGTGGTTACATTTTACTGAATTTTAAAACATTTTTAACTAATCTTTATTAGCCAAACTTCTGCATAATATTTTTAAAAAAATTTATGCACATGAAATTTTTACTTTTTACCGTTCATCTAGTGAAAAGTTCATAACGACAACAACAGACCAAAAGTTGCATTGTGTATTCTGGATATAGTTAAGTATTAGTTAATCTTGATAGTAATGCTGATATATGTATGCATGATAATAATACTGAGTAGTTAAATATTGATAATAATGATAAAATTAACTTTATTTTTATATAATGTTCTGTATTTATATATTTTCTAATATTTATGATACAATCTATTTCTTTGTTTTATAAGTGTTATCAAACTATTTTACAATGTAATACTTTTTCAACATGATTATTAATTTATCACCAAACATCGAGAAATTTTCATAGCGTATTGTAATAAAAAAATATTGAAATGAATACTCGTTACAGCAGTTTTTAATAATATTTTAATTATAAATTTCTATGTTTTAATAACCAACCATTGTAAAAAACAAGAAAACAGCAACACTACCGCTATACTTCACACTGATAAAAGTTGACAACATTTTGAAACGATAAAAATGAATGAGAAATGTTGATGTAAAAGTTATAAGATGCATTAAGAAGTCATTTTTGACAATGAATTACTTTTTTTTTCGAATAATAAAAATTATTTTTAATTATAACAACACAAAATATATTATTTCTTGTAGACCTTTCTTTTCTTCAGCTTTCATATCTTGATTTGAATTTTCCTCAAAAATTCAATTCAATTTAGTTTTATTATAAGAAATACTGCAACATATTTTAATAAATAGGCTAAAATGATTTCGAAAAAAAAAGTAGCTTTCTGGCTTAATAATATGCAAATTTACTTATTTCGACACACTGCACTTTAGTAATTCACTAAATTTGAATAGAGCTGCAGCCAGCATTACGCAGGCCATACACGGAGAAGGCAAGCTGTAAGTTAGAGACAAATGAGAAGCAGATTCCCATACTTTCGCATTAGCTTGCGCGCATTACCTCTGCGCATCCTAATGCAAATTTATAGGAAGTATATGTATGCCTTTTTCTTCCCTTACAGTTAAAGAAATTGTAACAGAAGTAGAAGTTAAAAATAAAATGTGTTTTATATTTTTATATCGAACACGATTTAAATTTATTCGTATTATGACACCATCAATTACGAAAATCACTGCCATTCAATTGTTTTCCGAATTATTAAAGTGACAATAAATTTATTACGAAAAAAAGGTTTTCGTTTAGAAAGGTGCGTTTAGTCGAAGGGAAATAAAAGGCATTTGCGCCAAAATGCCTTCCTTGTTGCCAAAATTAATAAAAAAAGGTAAAATAATTGTTTAAATATTTTTTTAAGGTTTAAATATTGCCGATTTAAAAATAATAATGTTTTTTTTTTTTTTGTATTTTTGAGAATTAATCCTCAAAAAATATGATTTTTAATGATAAGAAATGACTCGCCAACATTCGAAACTCTTCCCAATTAAAGAACAGTGTTACTTAATTATGATAACATGTTCAAGTAAACAAAGATGTTTTACTATTAAATATCTTATCTTTCTTCTGGTTTAAGATAAGATAGATTTTAACGTGATAACATCCCATTCATTTTCAAAACAAACAAAAATACTTGGCGAGATTTGGTCAATGAAATGAGGCTCCAAAGTACTAAGTAGAATATTTTTTTTTTTTTTTTTATCCTTTGCACTTTGTGTACATCAAACTATTTGCCCACAAGTTATGAAAGTCACAGGATTGTAATGTATTTAACAGTGATTTTTAGGTGAAATTCAAAGGTCAGATTAAATTCTCAGTGAGATAGCAGTCGGGTGCACCAACTATTTTCGTATTCCGTGTCTCAAGATCTTTCAGTACGTCAAGAAACTGGTCTGTACAATCCCACGGATTACCTGCGAGAAATTCAAAAATAAAACAAACTGTGAATAAATACATAATTTTAAATTAACAATGTAAAGTGAAAAACAAAACAAACTGTGAATATTACGTTATTTTAAATTAACAATATAAAGTGAAAAACAAAACAAACTGTGAATAATATGTTATTTTAAATTAACAATATAAAGTGTATGTTAAAAATCATCGATAGTTTGAATAATCAACCAAAATGAAGTTCTGTTCAGGAGACTAGAAATTTATTCTTTCAAAATTAGTTTACAAAGTTGGAGATTAGATGGCGTTGCTGATTTAAAAACTATAAAAGAAGTATTTTTGTAGACTACATTATCATTGTAGACTTCATTAAATTTTCTAAGTATTTTGAAAAAGCAAATGATAAATATATTTAACTAGTTACGTATTTTTAATAAACCTCCTCCAGCCGCGATAGTCCGAGGATAAAGTGTTTCCCTTCCAATGAGGTGAACCGGGTTCGAATCCCAGTGATGGCTGGTTAATACGTATTCCGCATCCGGCTTGCACTGACCACAGTGCTGACGAAAAATATTCTCAATGGTAGACGGATCTTGGGTTAGAGTCCCCTTGCCGTCAGGCTAACCGTGGGAGGTTCTCGTGATCTTCCTCTCCATGCAACGCAAATGCGGGCTAGTTCCATCAAAAAAGTCCTCCACGAAGGCAAATTTTACTTGGTCCTTGTTGAGTTCCCTTGTCTTCTGGATTGGGTTTAAAATTACATGGCTACGTAGTTGAATATTAGTAGTCGTAAACCCAAAAATTGGGTCAACTGTTCAACGACGGTTAAAAAAAATAATAAATAAACCTCCTTGCAGCAATATACGGTAGCTTCATTAAATTAAGTTATTGCGGATTCGGTGGGCCGTTAGATTCTTAACTTCGATTAAAAGGATACTATGTTCAATGTCAAAATACAATGGTCCGTGCGATATCAACACAAATTATCCTTATTTAACCTGAAAGTTCTTAAGGTGAATATAAAATTTTTCACCTATTCCTAAAATGCATAAATTAATTTCGAAGAATGGTACATTAGGCTGACATAAAATAAATAAATAAGCATATTCTTAAGTTAAGGGCCTAAAACTACATTTTGACAAATAACTCAAAGGAGTTCTGAAGATAAAAAAAAAAGAATGAAAAAATCTCTTAATGAGAAGTAAGAGTGCCGCGGTGGCTCAGGGGATGGAGGTTCGAATACCAGAGGTAGCAGGTTGATACGAACTCTGCTCCCTCACCGATCACAATGCTGATGTAAAATATCCTCAGTGGTTGACGGATCATAGGTTTGGGCCCCCTTGTCACCGTCTAGTTTGTTTTAATGCTTCACCCAGGAGTTCCCTCGTCTTCTGGGTTGGGTGCAAAATTAGAAACCTATGGCGATGGTCATTGATATTCGTCAACTCAGAATTTGGTGGGCTTTTCAATGGCAATTATCAATTAAAATTTTAAAAAGAGAAAAATACGAAGACATTTACTAGTATTTTTGTACATTTTTCACAATAAAGTGATTAAAATGTTTTTCGCTATGTAATGATCATTCATTTATTTTAATTTTCCAAGTAACTGGAAAAAAAAAAGGCTTTTCCCACAGAAATTAAATACAAGCTAAACTGTAACTATTAATTTGTTTGAAAAAAGTTACATTCATACTTATTGTATTCGTATAAGATTAAACTCTTTAAAAGTGAAACATTTTTTCCACCCTCGAATTATACTAATAAGTCTATTCTGGAAATTAGTTGCGTCCGAAAAAAGATGGTAAAAATTTTGAAGTAGGGGTTTAATTTTATTATAGAGATTAATAAGTAATTCTAAAAATATGTTAATAAGTAAATGAAATCATCCTTATTTTTTATTTTAAAAAAATCTATATCATAGTTCGAATTTAATATTTGAAATCTATTACAATGCAAGTATTAATTTCATTTTTAAGGATCTGGCATCAAAATTTGTTCCATAATTTAAATAAAATTGTGAATTTGTAAAAATGTGATTAAAATCTATAAATTTCATTAAAATGCATTTAGTCTATTAATCTAGTTTTCATAAAAAGTATTTAACAATTTTTAATGAAATGATGGATTTGTAAAAATGTAACAAATGACTACGAATTTAATAATTGTTATTTTTTTAAGTTCATTGTTACAGTTTTTATATTAAAACATAATAATAATTTTAGACAAATTTAACTAAATATTGTATTTTTAAAGATCTTTGAATTTAATTAATTACTGAAGTAACGTGTAAAAAAAATCTATTTCAAATGAAATTATGCATCTTTAAAAAATTAATAAATGTCTATGATCTTAATAATGTGGCTATTAATGACTTTGTTAAAGTTTCGATAATAAAATATAATTAATAACTTTAAATAAAATAATGAATTTTTATAGTTTAATTTAAAATCTGGGATTAACTCGTTTCCTTTCTTATCTAGTTCGTTTCTAATGTAATTGATAAGAGGAAATGATAAATGAGGAACTTATATTTATTCAATTATCAGGATGATTATGTGATAAATAATGAAAGTGAAACTTCGATTCAAGGTCAGTGTGACAGGAAAGCTACTTTTTTTTCTCCGTCTTTATTTGAGTATTTTATATTTTTCTTTGAATTTTAAATTTATTTTACAACAATTTATTCCTATTTGCTCATTTATTCTACAAATGTTTCATTCCTTTTGTTTTTTTAATTCTTTTCTTAAATTATTTTATAAAAATTTCATGCAATTAAAGTTTTTGATTAGCATTCAGGAACTACTTAGCAAAAAAAAGTAATTCATGGTTATTAAATTATAATAATGAAAATAATTTATTTTGAAGTAAATTTTTTTTGTATTCGCTAAATGTTTTGTGTTTTCTGACTTTGTCGTAACCTAGCACGAGAATTAGACAGGTTTGTCGACCTACTCTGAATCAGTGAAAAGACTACGCATAGTTTTGACTTTTGAGGATCTAAAATTCGCCTTAATCCGGATTCTTTAACCCGGGTCCTGTATTTGGGAATGCTATAAAAAAAATTTCTGATTTAGAGAAAACTCATTTGCTGTTTAGTGAAATTTTTTCTTCTTCCCATTTTCCAATTTTTTATTAATAAAAGCATGGTCAATTATGGATAATTTAGTATTTGCAAAGCTCTAAGTGACCCACGCCCCTTTTTCCGGCACTGAATTTTATTACTTTTATTTTATCTTAAAAATGTGCATAAAAAAACAGTTATTGTGAGGTAACAAATAATTAGCTTAGTTTCACAAAATGCTTGATGATTTTATTGATTTTGTAGTTAGAATTTTCATTATAAAGATAATTAAATTCATTTTAAGAATAAGTTTTTCATTTTAAAGATTAAAGTTCTGAACTAGAATATACTCGTAATTCGTTTAGGTAATTCGTAATGTATTCGATACTTGTAATTCGTGTAAATTGTTTCTTCACTAGGAAACGAATATGGCTTATACAATACATTAGAGATATAACTATTTTTATAACACATGTTATATGCGTGAGTATAACACATGTATTTGGCAGGGTTAGCAAATATTATGATTTTCTTTTTAAAAAAAAGTATTTTTTATTATTTATATTTCCTAATCAAAATTCAGATAAAATTTATTAACAATACTCAATATCACTTAATAACAATGCAACTGAAACTCTTTTTATCTAAAACGTTTTAAATTATTTTGTACATAATTGTTACGTATTAATCGCTAAAATATTAAAATCAAAGTTTTTTTTTTCAAGTTCAGCACTAAACATCGTTATGAATTTATAAAGACAAAGACACAATTTGTCATTAGATATATAAAGAATGAAAGATTTAGATCAGGAAGCGTAATATATATATATGTGTATATATAAATACAATACAATTATTCTAAATTATCTTTTGCATAATAAGTATTTATTTATTGTTCATATACACTTAAAATATTTTTTATAAAATTGAATTATTTTACGTACAGTTGAAGAAAAATTATAATGTTTAGATGCTTCATGTAATTTTTATCCAAACTTGGTAGTTTTTTCTTAATTTGTTTATTTTGAAAATTAAATAACAATTTACATACATTTTACTTTCATTATTTTTCAAAGCAAACCTTTCAATACCAATAAAATCCAACTTTTAAAAACATAAGAAGTAATAAATTATAAATATACTCTTTAGGAGTATGTGTATAAATATATTAAAAAATATAAAAATCAGAGATTTCAGGGAAAAAATCTAGGTAATTTAAATCATACCAGCCCTGGTACTTTGTAATACCGTTTTTGCATTTAATTCATATATTTAATCTATTCAGATTTCTGAATTGACCATGTCTATTATTCCTAGGATGAATTTAATCGTTTTCTACCAACTTGTTCTTTAACTCTTTCATCGCTACGGACGACTTAACTCGTTTTCGAGGAATATTCGCTGTGTGCTATGGACGAGATCACTTGTACCCTGCATAAAGTTTTTTCAATATTATTGCAGTGTGTACAGTACAGCGACTTATTTATTGACATTTTAGCGCATTTCAGTCCATATTTTTTCGTCTTTCAATTTTAGCAGAAAATCTTATCCCAGAGAGAAGGATGAAGACGTGCCATTACCGCGATAAAAGTGTTAATCCCCCTTCAAAATTTTAATTCTTTAATTATAAAAGCCAAAGATTTTAAAATTATTTTTATTTTCAATTCATTCGTGATTTCGGTCGAAAAATAATTATAAATAAACTATTGTCCTATTTGATTAAAATTTCACTTCGGAATCGACTTAGGTTAATAATTCGGATGAAATACATTCAGATAACCAATATTTAATTTTTATTAAGTGTGCAGGACTTTTATAGTAATGTACTAACTTTTAAACTATTTAAAACTATTTTATCTGTTAATCAATCTTTCAACTGCTAGAATAAATATAAGCAAATAAAATAAAAATTCACATAAAAAGTTTTCAATACAGTAAAACACTGTTTTTACGTTTCTCATTTATACGTCTTTTACGTAGTTTCATTGAAGTCCCATTTTATTCTAAGCAATGTAATATAATTAAAATAGTTCATTCATATGATGGAAAAATGTAACTGATCAGTAATACGTAATTTTTTACGTCTTTTTTTTTGTAAAAAAATTATGTATATACATATTGTTTTTAAGTTCATAAATATTTGGCTTGTATTCATGCTAGAAACATTTCCAATTAGTTTTTTTTTTTTAATAAAATTAGTATGAGAAAGATTAAAAATATTTTATTTTGATAATTTTTAAAAGAACGCTTTTGAAGCAATGAGTAGATAGATTGCGGAACAAAAAAAGATAATTAAAATAAATTTTTGACGATTTAAAAATTATGGATAGAAGATATTAATGAAAAATTGCTCACCTCCGATTCTAACCATTCCCAACTTCACATTGTGCATAAATCGATGTTTCTTGATATTGCTGAATTCGTTGTTTTCAATGTTCAGTACTTCAAGATATTTGATGTTTTTCAGACCATGGCGGAAATTCTGCAACTTGTTGTTTTGCAGGTACAGCTGTCTTAAATTCGGGAAAGAATGTCCAGTGACTGCATCGATGTTAGTCAGTTCGTTATGCGAGAGATCTAAAACGCGAAGATTTTTCATACCCTGGAAACAATCATAGTCCAAATTCTTAAGATTGGTATTAGACAAATAGAGTTCTTCGAGGTTTTTCAAAGGGGCTATGGCTTGGCACACATTCTCAATGAAATTTCCAGAAAGATCTAGAATTTCGATGCTGTTGAGTTCCTTGAAAAGATCTTCATTTATTTCTGTGATGTAATTGTAAGATACATTTAATTTACGAAGCTTTGTCAGGGGATATAAGCCATCCTCAATTTTTTCTAGGTTATTGTAAGCCAAGTTGAGATATCGAAGGGATTTTAAATCATTGAAATTGTCCGATATATCGTGAATGTTATTCATGTCCAGATTTAAGTGCGTCAGCTGATAAAGTCCATCAAACTGTTTATTTACATCTACCAGTCTATTGTTCGATAATAAGAGTACATCCAGATTCGGTAAATTTTCCACACTTCCATTCAATGACGTCAAGAGATTTTTGGAAAGAACTAAACCGACTAAAGATCTGGGAAAGGAATTTTGTTCTATCGACGAGAGTCGATTGTTCGGGAGATATAAATATTTCAAATTATGTAAATATCTTACCGAATCTTCATAAATTTTCATGATGAAGTTTTCAGCTACACTCAAGGTGCGCAATCCTGATAAGTGTTTTATAGCTGCAGATGGGAACTCTGTCAGACGATCGTCAGATAAAACCAACAGCCCAAGTGAGTTCTGTCCGTCGAACGCATTATCATCGATATTCCTGAAACTGCTTCCTTTCAAATACAATTTCTTGGTCGTGATGTTGTTAAAAGCATGATGAGGTAGTTGGTATTCATGCACGTTGCTAACCCGTAAACATGGCAAGGGGGTCTTGAAACGGTGCACCAGAGCATTACGAACTGTATCCAAACTTTTAACATCATTGCATACAACTTCGCTCTTCGGAAAAGCAGTGCACGTGCACGGATAAATTAGATCCGCTGGCGGACATTCAAAATCGAAGCTTCCGTAGATTTCCACTGGTACCAGAAGGGTAATAACGAGCAATGAAATCGCAAATTTCATTTTCATCAATAAAAATCTCAAGTACATTAACTAATATCCAAGAAAAAAGGTTAAAATATATCGTCTATAGAATTTTCTTCGCGTATCTGGTCAGCTGGGTCCTTGGGCCTTCTATATGTGGTATATTTATTTGCAAATCGTAGCAAGTTGAAGATGGCCATAAATATGAAATCGCTTCCCCGATTAATTGCTCAACTGCGATAGTAGTTCAGAAGAAAAGTGAGATATAGAATTGTAGAGCTGATTGTTTTGGGTTTTTAAATCCCGTGCCTTCACGAGGTGTTCACGTGCTGTCAGGGCGTTTTCTATTGGTTGTTTTTTCGACCTATGAGGGTTACAAGCGGTTATAATAATGAGAGAGGAAGTTCTTTTTTTATAGAACGCATGTGAAGAAAATTGAATTGCCAAGACGTTCAAGAAGATGAAGTGGTTTTTTATGGAGTGGCAGTTCCTTTTTAGATGCGATCACGAGAATTGCCCGGGGAAAACGAAAATAAATTACATTTCTTATGCATCTGATGCAATTTATGAAAAAATGTTTCGCCTCTTTTCAAATGATTTCAAGCTCGATTTTCTTACATCAGCTTTATTTAAATTAATATTACTTATAATTTATAAATAGAGACCTTTAAAATATAGTTTTTCTAATGCTTCTTAAATATAATATAATATTTATTGCTAATCCATAACATTTTCCTGAAAACTTCAGATACAGTACAAGTACCTGTGTAAATAATTTTTTAAACTGTTTTTACATTTAAAAAAAAGCCCTCAACAGTGACAGTTATACGTTGTTTAGGGAGAGAAAAAATTGCTTTAATAATTGCATCTGATGTAATTTATGAAAATGAAAAAGGTTTCATCTCTTTCAAAATAATTACAAATTTGATTATCTTACTTCAGCTGTGGTTAAATTATTATAACTATTTATTTATTAATTGAGGACTTTAAAATAAAATTTATAATATTCCATAAAATAATATTTTGCGTCAGTTTCGTTTAAGATATTATAACTTTTTACTTATAATTGAAGCCTATACAATAAAGCTTATAATATTTCATAGAATAATAAAATAATATTTATTGATAGATCCATAACATTTTCCAGAAAACTTCGGACACATTACAAGTTGCAACATGTGTAAATAATTTTTTTGAACTGTTTTTACATTTAAGAAAAAAATTCAAATGCATTACTTGATTGTTACAGTTATTCGGTGTTTAGGGAGAATTTTTTTTTTATTTTTAATAATTGTATCTGATGCAATTTATGAAGAAGAAAAATCTTTCGCCTCTTTCATAATGATTTCAAATTCGATTATTTTGCATCAGCTTTGTTTAAAACGTTGTTACTCTTTATTTATAATTGAAGCCTTTACAATAACACTTAAAATATTTTATGTAATAATAAAATAATATTTATTGATAGATTCATATAATTTGACTTAAAACTTCAGATACAAGATACATGGTTCAGATAAAATCTGTGTAAAAAAAATTTTTAAACAGTTTTTACATAAAATAAAAAACTCATGCATTACTTGATTGTTACAGTGATTCGTTGTTTAAGGTGGAAAATTTTTTTAATAATTGCATCGGATACAATTCATGAAAAAAAGAAAAATGTTTTGCCGCTTGTAAAATAATTTCAAATTTGATCATCTTGCGTTGACTTCGTTTAAAAAATGATTCTTTTTCATTAGTGAATAGAAGTTTTTAAATTAGTATTTACCGCATTGCATGCATTATAATTATTCAGTATTAAAATATTATTTACACTTAATTTTTAATATTTTCGCAAAAACATAAAACTTACCAATTGTAACAGGTCTTTTTTTTTTTTTGGAAACTGTTTTATTACAACAAATGCATTCTTATACCATTCTCTACAGATAAAACTACATTAAATAGTATTTCAGATATTATAATTACACATTACGGAAATATTATTTACTTTTAATTCATAATATATTCCTAAAAGCCTCATATGCATTAAAAGTTACAACTTATAATTATATAATTTTTTTTAGCCGTTTTTATGTAACAGACGCATTTTGATAATTCTTAATACTACATTAATATGCTATTTATGAATCGAAAATTTAGCACCCCTAATTAAAATTCAATTCAAAAATTAATTCAATATTAGGTTGCTCATAATAAATATTTAACACTCAGGTACTGTTATACCATAGGTTCCTGTTTCAATTAAGAATAAAACGTATGTATAAGGCTTTCAGATTTTAAACGTAATTATTGTATGACAACCTATAACTCGAAAATCACTTTAGTATTTCCGAATTTATTGAAAGCAAAATGCTTAATATTGAAAATTAGCCAACAATTTCTAAAAGGAAGTAAGAAATATTAAAACAGTTTTTTTAGAAATATTTTTTTTCAACAACAGTTTATGAATTATGCGAAATTTCAAGTAAAAATTAATTTAATTTTAATTTTTTTTAATGAAACAAGACTCTAATTTGCTTAACCAAAAATACAGCTATTAATAATTTGTAACATTAATGTTTCAAACGTAAAAAATGCTCGAAATATTCCATGATATGTTTTTTTTTCTTCCTTCTCTAAAACAAGGCTTTTTAAACCTTTTGGTAAGGGGGCCCTGAAAAAAGTTAAGGAAATTTTGTGGAACTCCATAATAATCGCGCATATCCGACACACATGAGAATGAAGCTGTCGGTCAGTTTTAGGTCATTAACTTTAATTTTTGTTTTAAAACATAGAACAATGCGAAAATTTTAAATAAATAACAAACATAAGAACGTGAGCCGCGATCGCTCAGGGGATAGAGCTTTCGCCTTCCAATGAGGCGAACCAGGTTCGAATCCCTGTCGATACTAATTCCGCATGCGGCTTGCACCGACCACAGTGCTGACGTGAAATATCCTCAGTGGTAGACGGATAATGGGTTAGAGTCCCCTAGCCAACAAAGTAATCGTGGGAGGTTTTCATGGTTTTCCTTTTCATGTAACGCAAATGTGGGTTAGCTCCATCAAAAAGTCCTCCACGAAGGCAAATTTCTCCCAATTCTCGATCCAGGAGTTCTCTTGTCTTCTGGATTGGGTTCAGAATTACAAGGCTACGGAATTGAACATTAGTAGTCGTAAACTCAAAATTGGGTCGGCTGTTCAACGACGTATATAAAATAAAACATAAGAACGTAACACAATAATAAAAATAATTTCAATTACTTTGGTCAATTCAAACATTACTATAGTCTATCCATTGTCCATTATGTGTAACCTCTTGAAAGGTCACTACATAGAAAACCCACTTACTTCTAACAGCGCAGGTGCAAGGTTTATGTATCAATTGGAGCAGCATGCTCATTTTTAATTATATTATCAAATTTTGGCAAAATAGTTGATACCGCAGGACGAAGCATTTCTTTAACATTCTTTAGATTTAATCAACGCTTTGATTTTATGGAGGTTAAAGACAAAACTGTCGTCACACAAAAATGTCTTTATCTATTTTCAGAAACATTATGTAATAATATTATAAAGAAAATAAGTGTAATATTATACTAATAAGTTAAAAACAATATCAAATTTGCTAAAATTTATTGTATTCTTTGAAAATAAAGTTACACAGATGAATGAACTTATTAAATGACTTATAAGGACTTAGTATAAGAATTTAGGGATTATGTCACTCTTCCTTCATTCAAATGAGATTCATGACGTTTTCCTTTTATTGAGTAAGATAAGAATCTAGGGGATTATGTCACTCTTCCTTCTTTCAAATGAGATTCATGACGTTTTCCTTTTATTGAGTAAGTATAAGAATTTAGGGGATTATGTCACTCTTCCTTCATTCAAATGAGATTCATGACGTTTTTCTTTTATTGAGTAAGTATAAGAATTTAGGGGATTATGTCACTCTTCCGTCATTCAAATGAGATTCATGACGTTTTCCTTTTATTGAGTAATAACATCCAAGGATATAATGGTCCAAATAATTTTTAATAAACCAAATAATTATATTTCTGTTGCTATATCGAATTAAATGATTCCCCGTGAACCTTCTAATAAAAAGTAATAAGTGTCTATGAAGTAGCTTAAACATTGGTCGTTAAATGGAATGTACGCTGTAATGAGAGTCGCGCTAAAAAGCGTAAACTAGTATTTATAAAATTAATTTTTACGTTGTGCCTGAAGTTTTGGGGGTTAAGTTACCTTTTTTAAAGACAATCTCTGAAATTTCCTTTTAGTTTGGGGGTTCAAAAAAATTTGGCAAAACGTTTTAATTTTTAATAATTTTTATTAAAAAAAATTAATGAAGTTTTAAAATTCTGTTTGAAAATCTGTGTGCTCATAATGTGATCAAATAAATTCTACATGCCACAATTTGGGTGATTTATAAATGTACACTGTAAAAATCGGTGGTTAGATGCCACAATTTCTACGTTGAGCTAGACAAAAAACTTTTTAGTGCATATACTCACATCTTTTATTTGCTTTTTCACTGTTCTTTCATTATTTATTTATTTATTAAGTTTTTTTTACTGACATCATATATTTTTAGGCACAATTAGAATCAGTTTAATGGCTTCATTGCAAAAAACATTTCGTTAAAGAACAAGCACAGTTTCAGTAATATATTTGCACTAAATCTTTCAAGCAATTGTAATTTTGTCATTTTATATCATTTGATTACAGTATACAGATAACTACAGTTTACATGTGAAGTAAGTTTAAATGTATATAATTTATCTCAACACCAAAAATGGTAACAACTATACGCCAAAATTTTTTACAGTGTAAAGATGTCTTAGATTTATCATATGACAAATTTTGCCTGTATGAAAATCTATAAAACTAATAAATATTTAATTCTTGCATATTTTTATGTGAGGAAACAATGCAGTGTTTAACCTTTTGGACACCGGTGTCCCTTTTGTATACTTTTATGACTTTCAAATTACAAACAAAAATATATTTTGGAATTTTTTAATTATGAAAAACAGTCGAATAAATGTTGAAAAAAATCAGTTAGATTATCGGATTGTATTTGTATTAAAATGTAAAATCCAAAAGAGTAATTAAATTTTTTTTTCATTCATATTCAAAAATTTATCAATAATTGACTTTGTAAATTAAGGAAATTTCAAAGATGAATTACTGTTTCGCTCTAAATAACTGTAAATAAGTGCAAATTTGAAAAATTATTGTTTGAAAAAATTTTACCTTCGCAAATAATTATACCCAACATAATTATTAACATAACATAAATTATTAAAATGCTAAATATAATATTTTTTTACTTATTTTGACCTAAATTTAAACAAAATAATGAAAAAAAGTATTAAAAATATGTTCAATAAAAATTCTGCATCAAGGTAGCTTTTCATATATCTTTGAAACGGCCGTGATAGCCTGGTTGGTAGGGCGCTGGACTCTCGCTCAGGAGCACGGGAGTTTGAATCCAGTCGGACGATGACTCCCCATGTAGTAAATGGTGACTGGTACACGCTAAATATGTCACGTCATTAAGTCTTCCGTGTTCCCATAACAAGTTATACCTCTCGGAGCACTGAATTGGAGTTCAATCGTTCTCTGGTGCAAGTCAAAATAACGGTCTGGGGATAAATGAATGAATGGGTTCGCCCTATAAACAGGTGTGATGGAAGTCGAATTCTCGGCCATAGATGGCGCCACTGGAAGACAAGAATAATCGCACGCCCTATGCCTTAGTAGCTGACAACAACAATATATCTTTGAAATATATAACTTATATAAGTAGAAGACAAAAGTTTCAAAATATATCGTGTTTTTAAACATTTATTTCAAACTCGCCAAATATTTTAAATTAACGAAAATCAAAATTTAAAAACTTTGAAAAAACGTTTCTGTAGGTTATCTTTATCTTTCACCTCAGAAGCTTCCCCATTATCAAGCCAAACCATTGCATTTCCTGTTATTCTTTATCTTTAATTCTCCTCGAATTCTATTAATGTCAATAATGGCTCTAAGAAGCGAAATTTAGTTTCATTTTCTTGCATTAAACTTTCATCTCGATTGTTCACATGTGATATCGGTTTTCATTAGATATTATCTGTTAAAATACAGAGAGAAATTTAAGAGAATTTGATGGGATATTCATTCTCTTTTGATCATATTATTTTTAATCACAAAAGGAAATTTATGTTCTGAATAGTGCACATGACACGATATTTTAATTTATTGAAATTGAGGTATTGATTTAGAACTGAGTGATTCGTTTCATCTAGAAAGTTTTAATTGTTTTGAAATAAAAAAAATATGTAATTTCTGCCAGTTATATTTTTATTCTTAATGGCAGTTTGATGTCATAAATATTCTGAGGAAATATTCGATGACAAAAAAATTAGTTTTTAAATGAGAAAACTGATATAAAATCCATTAGTTTCCTACTTTATTTGCGGAGATATTGATAGCAATCGCTATTACAGAATCATGTGAAAAATGGACATAATTGGATTCATATGTCATTCCAATCATCGTGAATTACTTTAATTTATTATTATTTTCCTTTTTAATTTAACAGTAACATGCACAGGTATTTTTGGTTTTCATAAATAATGCATTCACAAAAATGAAAAAAATAAGTATAAATAAAATAAGCTTTATCGATAGCTGTAGTTTTTTTTCCTAGAATTTTTTTCTGGAATTTTCTTAGTGTATTTGTTTTATAAAGGATAACTTAAATAGCATTGCTATTCACTTTTTAGTTTTAAAAGGAACATTCTTAGCCTATATATTATATTTTCCTGATGTTTTGATTTTTATACAAAAATCTATTGTATCGTCAATTCATATTGAATTTAAGATTTCATTGTGCAAGTAAATATTATTTATGAAAAACAAAATGTAAAGCTGATATTTATACAAATACCTATTAGATCTTCAATTCAGGCTGAATTTAAGATTTCATTGTGCAAGTAAATATTATTTTTGAAAAACAAAATGTAAAGCTGATATTTATACAAATACCTATTGGATCTTCAATTCAGACTGAATTTAAGATTTCATTGGGCAAGTAAATATTATTGTAAATGACCTTAGATCAGTTGATTTACAAAAAAATTACTATGTACAATAATTTATTAATACTGCACTGCGAGCAGCAAGATATTCTTTACTACAAATTTTACTGTATATAGCCTCGAAATCATTATGAAAGTTATGAATTTTTTTATTCTTTCTTAATCATTTGTTAATTCTTCTGTGCCTTCGTATTTTCATGTTCCTCAGTCTTATAACTTTTATGCAACAAAAAAAAAACGTAAAGTAAAGCTAAAAATATGAGAAAATTACACGAACACTTTAAAGTTGAAATTCAAATTTTAAAATTGAAATTACTTTAAAATTTAAAATTGAACAAATTGAAATTTTAAAAATAAATTGAGCTAAGTTCATAAATAAATATGATTATTTGAGAATTATTGTAAAATGACATTTCTATCAAACTCCCCGCTCGGTATTTATGATTGCACGTTTAACAGTTACTTAATTTTTCTCAAAATAATTATCGAATGCTACTTTATTTCCATTGTACTTCCGTACATTTTCTACACACCTTCGTAATTTCAAGTTTTCATATAATTTGTGTAGCAAAATAAACAGCGAACACCCAAACAGCGGTGAATTTTAAGATTTTTTAAAACGGAGAGAAATAATGTAAAAAGTCATTTATTTTTGCAAAATCTGGGAAGAAAAAAGTTTCTTCTTTTATTTAAATTATGACTGTAGTTAAATTTAATCAAAGTCCCACTAAAGGAAAAATACTTTTACGATAATAAAATGTTCTTTGTTAAAACTAAAAACTAGGAAATTGTTGCAACAATGCATTTTTAATTATATTTATTTAAAGAATTAATTTTATAATTATAAATACATTTATTTGGGTACTTGCACTTCAAGAAGAAGAAGATCACCGATACCCATACATGTGACCTCTGACGTCAGCGCCAGCTGAGCGTTTATCTGCAAAATGGCATTTTAAAGTTGAGCTAAGTTTCTTCACATAAGTTAGAATGTTAATTAATGAAGTTAATTAAATACAACGTCGTATCGCACATCAAATTTGTCGATATATAATTTTTTCTCGTTTATTTCTTTTACTTAACTTCAGGTTTATTATATGTTTATATATTTTATTATAACCATGATATATTTTTGTTTTGTGTATCTGGCAACTTCGATGCATAATTAGTTTGTTTATGTTCTATACGGCTTCGTGCTTGTCTTTGTGTTAAGTCTTTGTATAAATATATAGTGTAAGAATTGAGATCTTAGTGACCGAATCTTTGTGAAAGAATATAGAATGTGTCATTTAAGAGAATTGATGCTTGACGGACTGCATGTAAACTCTCTTTACATTTATAGTATCCCAAAAAAATTTCGAGCTCTCTGATTGGATTTCTCGGCAACGCCTTCTGTGACGTATGGTTGCTTCATTCTGCCATGCTTGTTATTTTCAGTATTGAGCGATTTCTGTACTGCAGCTTTTGTTTTTCAAACTTGAAATGTTAGTTTTCTCGCCTGAGTAACAGCTTTCTTCATTTAAAAATGAAATAGAAACTATTTCATCAAATATTATTACCCTTAGAAGCAATATTCTAAATTTAGAAGATTGCAACAAGTGGGTAAAGGAATTTGGGGAACTTAGAAAGGCGAAATGGAATTCTAGAACTTCGAAATCTCAAGGAGAAAGATTTGTTTCTTGGTAAGTAACAAGTTTAGTTATTCTAAGAAATATTTTGTATTTAATTTTCATGGGAAATGCTTTTTTTCATTAAATTTTTGATTATGACATGCACGAGTTCTTATGAAGCTAATAACACTCTAATTTATTGAATAACATTGAAATCGAAGTTTCAATGGTATTCAATAAATAGCTTTGCTCAATTCTTATATCCACTATGAAATGAAAACTCAATAGTTTTAAATTGTTATTTATTGAATCAAACTAATGTTTATCGAATTATATTAATGTTTATTGAATTAAATTAATATTTTATTTATTTCTTGTGGATTACTAAAATTAAATTAAAAAGTTTTAAATTTAACATTTTATTAATGGCGCCATCTATTTTTATAAAATAAAACTAAAATATATGCTATATGCCTACCTGCTTAAAACTTATTTTTAATGTTTTCTTTTGTTTGCTAAATGTTTTATAATACCGAAAAACTATAATTAAAATTAAATTACAGATAATGATTATGCATCAGTCACAATAGTCTCTGCGATATTAGGAACTTAGAATTTGCAGACGGTGATCGTAATTGCCGACATAGGATTACGCCATCTCTCCGCAAATAATGAAGCGAATCGAAATTTTTAAACGCAATTATAGATAATTATTATGCATTAATCACAATTTTATCTGCGATATTAGAAACTAAGAATTTGTCGATTGTGATCGTAATTGCCGACATTGGGAGGGCAAAATGTCCTTTATCCCCTTCCCCCAAATAACTACTCCGCTGAGTTTAATAAGAAAAAAGGAAAGCCGGTGGCATATTCATTTTTATATTTTAATTTTTTTTCAGTGAAAAGGTTTTATAATTTGTTTAGCAGAACATTTTCTGATTAGTTTCAACATTTTAGTAAATTTAATTAGTGCTTGTATTATTTACAATTATTGAACTTTGTTACAATTATTGAACTTTGTTACAATTATTGAATTATTTCAATTATTGAATTATTTCAATTATTGAATTATTGTTTATATTAATTTACAATTATAATGCATATATTGTAAAATCTTATATTTTTGACTTAGTTTTAAAAAAAAAACCCAAGAGGTCTTATTATTTAATAACGTACTGTACGTTTATTTCTAAGTTTCATTGGTCTTACAATTGAGTTTTCAACAGTCTGAAAATTGTGAAATTAATTTTTATGGTGTAATTTTTACTAAAAATGTTGTATTTGCTCTCCTTGCGAGCATGACGTCATTAGAGAATGCTGTGAGTGGGGGAAAATGTGTTATGAGCGAACAAGGCTATTTAAAAAATACTTATCTGGAGACTGTCGAACGATAGCGAGCACGTTACGGAGCCCTCTACACTGTAAAACATTCTGGATTAAATTATGGTTAAAAATATTGGCACTCATGGTGTCAGTACTAGCACTCATCGTGTCACTCTCTACAGTAAAATTGATTTTTACTGGAATATGTTACAGAAGAACAAATTTGATGTACCGCAATTTTTACAGTAATAATTACCCTAAAACCTCTGAATTGCTCCAATTAAATAAATATTACTGTAGAAAATACGGTATAATATTTTGCGGTAAAAATGGATTTTACGGTAAAATGGATTTTATGGTAAAATGGGTTTCATGTTAAAATGAATTTAATGAAGCATGCATCCCATGTGTAGTTTTAACCGTAACTTTTTACAGTGTAATAATAAACTGAAACTGGAAATACTAAACTTAAACGCTTTTTATAATTATTATCGCTTTTAGAGATACTGCTGCATTAAGTACAATTCAATTGCTTGAAACAGGAAGAGAATAAAAAAAGAAATTAATTACTAATAATTTATGTCCGTTCAACATGATATGACTCATGTAAAAGCATTATTTCTACAAAAAAGGAAAGCTATTAACCATTGTGTTTTATCGCACGTGGCTTGTGTCAAATTATTATCCTTAAGATTTATACAAAATTGTTCTTTAATGACTGTGTGTTTAAGCGCCTCTTTTTTTTACAATTAGCAGATCATATGACGCATATGTCATTACTTTGAGACATTCTTTTTACATTCTTTTATCTCTAATGTAATACTTGGAGGATAAGCCTCAGTCCGCTGTCGCTCATCAACCCCGATGATTGCTTCGCAATAGTTGTTTTTCAGCATAAAAGCTTTTTTCATACGAAATTGGTGGTCATTCTCTTAAAATATATGTACTAAAAATACTGTTTGCTTATGCGCCTGCACTCACTCCCCTTATCCTACTTTCATTTCTTAAATTATAATTCTAAATTATCTTTAAAGTAGTTCCTCACTTTGAGTCAAATTTGCATGGTAAATGGTATGAAAGTTCAAGTATGATTCTATTTACCTTATGATTTTATTAAGACCTATTTGTGAACATTATTTTGCTTAGTAATTTTTTTAAAATCTCTTTAACGGTCATTTATAATAGGATATTAATACAATTTACATCAAAAATTTCGTTTTAACGCCACATTGTATATAGAAATTAAAAAATATAAAAAAATAAAATAAAAAATCTGGGAATAAATGTGTGAAAACTGGATACTACCATGTGACTTTCAGGCCAGTAAGAATGTACCGACAACAATAGAAAACTGCGACACGTTCGCTTGATTTTAATATAAGTTAGACAGAAAAAAGAAATATGTGATATAATGCAAGGATCAAGTTATAGAACTGTTTATAAAATATTTTATCGTATACATTAATTTGGATTATTTTTCTGAGGATACTAATAAATGTTCTATTACGTTGCAAGTTTTTTTTTTCTTTCTAAAAAGTTAAAACTATTTAAGTAACTTTACGCTACGAAAGTAAAAAAAGAAAATGCATAACCAGAAATTGCGAGGATTTAGTATAGTTTATCTGAAAAGAAAAGTTTGAAATTGAAAGATAGCAAACGATTCCGAGAATACTATTTAAAACTGTTTACGATTCGCGATCGCAACACTAGTACGCCCTCTATCGGGAGCCTGTAAATATCAGACATTAATTTATCACGTTTTCATTTAGTTCCATCAAAATCATCGGCCATGACGGACGCCATTTTCTTAGCAGCAAATAAAAATCAAAATTTACCTAAGGAACAGCAGAAGAACTTGAAAAAACTAACCAGAACATGCCAAACATTGAAGCAGAACACGCCAAGCATTTGAAGAACAATTTTTCAATAATTTTTACCCTTCTATTACCAACAAAAACTTAAAATTTCATGATCCCTTGCTGTTACAGATGTGTATATTACGGTAAAATAATTTTTTCTGTCTTCAATTTATTACAAATTAAAATGAAGTCAACATTGCTTTCGCCATTCCAATAAAGAAATGTGAATTCAGAACGTCAAGAACTGCAATAGTTATAAAATTCTTCTTTGTTATAGAACAGTATATATTTCTGTATCTATATAATTCGGAAAACAACGATAAAGAATCAACCAAATTACTGGAAATAGTGTCATTTGTGCTGATGATTTTAAAAATTTTTATCGTTTTCTTGGTAAGTATTTCTTAGTTTTGAAAGAATAGATAATTTCAACTAGAATTCAGCTGTTCTGTTTTTAAGCTACATATTCAAATTCATATCGAGATCTTACAATTATAAAATTTTGATGTGTGGTA
>NC_092211.1:30122545-30153971 GCF_043381705.1 Parasteatoda tepidariorum
TTTTATTATTTATTAAATCTTGTTTTCGGTTGTATAAGAAAGGATATCAAACATTTTTCTTTTTTAAATTTAATAAGCCACAGTAAAGAAGGAACGTTACAGTGCTACACGCTACATTAAAGACGTCTCCAGAGTAACTGAATGACGGTTCATATAGAAATCGCAGGTATGCGTCTCATACAACAACGTCCCCTATAGTTCGTTGCGATCGCGAATAGTAAAATCGTTTGCGCAAAAATTTTATTTTTTACCTTTAAATTACAATTATTTTTCGATTAAGAATATAAACATACTTTTGGAATAAGAATCCAGTTCGAATGATGCATTATAATAAAATATAAAAATCTTAAATATTAAACATCGTCTGCAAATATTTCATATCTTTAATTTGGTATAATATAAAAAAAACACAACTACTTCCACTTATTAGGAATAACATTTACCATGACGCAATGCTAAATTCTATGCCACTATCCACATAAATGCCACTATCCACATAAATTAATTATTAATCAAAAATCGAATATCAATTACTTTTCTTTATAATGCAATAAAATCTGGCGAGCAGCTATTTAAACGATCAAACACTTCATTTGTTTATTTGTGGCTTGAAGTTAGGCTCGCAGAAAATGCCGTTCATGGGTTAAATTTAGTAGGAATAACACAACCTGTGACGTAGGCTATAGTATACCCAATTAAATCAAAATAGTTTTTAAACTCTATAACACAGAGAAACTTTTCTTTTCCTTTGAAATATCTTATGCAAATCAGATTATCTAAATTTGAGGAACTAAAAGGGAATTTTAAAATCTGATTTACATACTTTTATTTTAAATTTCCAATAACCAATTTTCCAGGCCAATTTTCAGTCAGTTCTGCGACATGGAGCTTTTGAAACAGCTCAAGCGAGTATGCCGTTAAAAAATGGATTGATAAGTTTAGTTGGCTTTCATCTTAAGAGATGAGTGTAGATATTTCTTCCTTATCTTCCTGTTATAAATAATCAATTTTGTGTAGAATTCAATGTTTTAAGAGTATTTGTTTTCATTTTTATACAAAATATCTTACAACGCTGCACCGACAATACTTCTTTTTCACTTTTCACCAAAATAAAAATTAAATTTTGCTTAGAAAAATCAAACCACATTCAGTAGGAACATTCCTAAGTTTGTAAAAATCGGCAGTTGTATTTAATTATTCTTTAAGCTTTTAAATTTTTTTAATGTAGTTTGATTTTCTGATAGAAACATTTAAAATGTTTATAAAAGAATTATTATTAAATAAAGAACAATGGTAGGTAGGTACATTACGTAGGTAGATACATGATGTGTTATGTATAGGTAGGTACATTATGTACGTCGCACTAGAGCTGCACAATGGACTAATTGCGGCGGTCTAGGACAGTGGTTTCCAACTGGCGGCCCGTGGGTCTCATCCGGCCCACGAAGCCTTTTTTTGGGTCCCGCGAACCGAAATATATTAGTTGTCATTTTTTTTGCAAACAATTTTCGTAGAAAATCTCTATGTGTTTTAAATATTTTAAGTTTTATGTCTTAACAATTTGATATCTGTGTCACATTAATTGTTTGATACATCGATGCACATTAAAGTAATTGTATCCAGAATTTCTTAATATGCAATTAAATATTTTTAAAATCTACTTCTTATTTTAATTTGTAATTCAATACTTTTGTTTTGTACAACCTAATAAAAATCTGACAGTAATATTTAGCGTTCCTTCAACCATAAAAGAGTCCTACATAAAATTTTGATAAAGTTGCGGCCTGCCATTTGACTGGTGTTTTTAATTGCGGCCCCCGGCCTCATGTAAGTTGGAAACCCCTAGTCTAGGAAACATTCCTGAGGATGATTCGAAGACTTGCCATCACAGTTTTGATCCTCTTCAGAAAAGATCTCATTATGATCTCATTCCTCGATTTAGACATGGATCTGAAGGGGGAGGAAATTTTCTCTAGATCCCTGTATCCATTGTTCAGCGATCGACCCCAGGACTTTCGATTCTACAGTTTTTATGAGCACGTATACCACGTGTACTCGGTCGGTCTTAGCGGAGTCGAACCTCAGTCCCTCCGGACCCGAGTCCAATTGTGCCCAACCACTGAATCCAACCACAACAAAAATCAGGTGCAAAAACACTTACTTTCCCTAAATAATAAATCCTTTCTTAGAGAACGGTGTTCAGATTCTCCAGAATTATGTTTGGAATTGCGTTCCGATTGTATTTTAATTTTCGTCTTATTCTCATTTTGAAGTTTCACGTTTTCGGTTAGGTCTCTAAAATCTGAATTGTTACAAAAAGAAAAGCTTTTTAAAATCAAATTATAGTAGTTGTAGTTGTTAATTTACGTCGCACTAGAGCTGCACAATGGGCTATTGGCGACGGTCTGGGAAACATCCCGGAGGATGATCCGAAGACATGCCATCACAATTTTGATCCTCTGCGGAAGGGATGGCACCCCCGCTTCGGTAGCCCGACGACCTGCGCGAAGTCGAGCACTTTACGGTAGCACAGTTTAGCGAGGACCAATACCGCACACCCTCGGTCCCTACGCAGACTGATCCAAGTGGTCACCCACCCGCACACTGACCGTAACCAGTGATGCTTGACTTCGGTGATCTGCTGGGAACCGTGTCTTAACGATCAGTCCACTGCGGGACATCAAATTATAAAACTAGTTATTTAAAAAAAATTAAGATTTTAGAGCTTGTGTGTGTGTATTAATCTACATAATTTGTTAAGCTTAAATTTGAATTAAAGTAATATTTCTATCTAAAATCATGGATTTATAATAAAAATAATTAAGTTTTAGTAAAAATTAAACTTAGTAAACTTAAAATCTTTAACAAAAATAAAAATATTGTCACATGAAGTCTCTTGTGGTTTACGAAGGGGTTTTCATGGTTTTCTGCAGCTTTCTTGTGTGAACTAGAGAGTGTGACAGTTTCATCTCATTCACGACTTAAATATTTATTTTAAATAAGAAGATATTTTTAATATATTTTTATTTCATTAAATTTTTTCCAAAATGAATTCTTGAATTACAAATTCATTTTACAGTATTGTAAGTTTCGTTGATTTAAAGATAAGTCAAGAAATTTTTTTAAATAAATAACAAAGAAAAAAAAAGAAAAAAATTGGCATAAAATACTTAACATCTAATTTTTTAATATTTGAAAAATTATTTCAATGTTGCACTGTTTGGATTTCACAATGTTGCACTGTTTGGATTTGTCCCTTTGCCCTCAGGCTTTCCATGGGAGGTTTTCGTGGTATTCCTCTCCATGAAACGGAAATGCGGGTTTGTTCCGTTATAAAGTCCCCCAAGAAGGCAAATTTCTCCCAATACTTAATCCAGGGGCTCCCTTGTTTTATAGATAAGGTTCAAAATTATGAGGCTACAGAATTCAACCTTGTTAGTCGTAAACTGAAAAGTGGCGACGACGTTTAGAAAATATATATATAAAAAAAATTTTTTTTAATTTTTATCTTTAACATAATTCCTTTTTGCACTATTATGTGAAGCTTAATATTTTATTTGTTTTTTTCCCCCTCATAATTTCACTTACTAAAACTGAATCCAATAAACAGAAATGTTTTTCATTACATGTTTTATGATTAATTCTAAGTGGCGTTTTAGAAGTCAAATCAGATCTTAAAGAAGCAGTTATTTGATATACTTTTTAAGCCTGTTAAAAAACATAACGAGGTGCATGTGCCTTTTTTAGGTATTTTTTTCTAAAAGGCATCTTTGTTCCATCAAGGGGCTAAATATCTAATATTATTTTCACAAGTATCCCACTAAATCCTTATTGCGTACAAAGAAACAAGGTCAGTAAATTCAGTTCACTTTTCACGTGATTTTTTCTCAACTCCTTTCCTGAAAGGAGAGATCCTGTGGGATCTTAAGTTTCCTGTAAAAATAGTTGTGCACGTGATTTAAGCGTGATTTTACGAAATGATCTTTCATGATTAATTAGTGTTAATGCGTCTTACAAACATGAAATCTTCTCTTAACTTCCTTTAATATATCAACGTGTTTTATTTCTTAAAAATTCTGTTTTCTTTCATATTTCATGTCGAAAAAAATGTCAATTCATTTTTGCATCATAAAATTTAGAACTCAATCCAACTACTAAATTTGTATATTCTGATTTTTTTTTTTAAAATTGCTTATTAAACATACACTTAACACTCTGGCGTAGATGAGATATCGGTGACCCTTTTAAATATATTTTTTATGACGCTCTAATTACAAGTAAAAATATCTTTTGGTATTTTTTTAATTATAAGAAATGTAAAAAAGCAGTATAAATCTGTTAGATTATCAGAATTATGTATGTACTGAAATATAAAATTCAAGTTTTTTTCCTTCATTTTCAAAAAAACAAACAAATAATAATTGATTTTGTAAATTAGCAAAACTTCAATGACTGCTTTTCTTAGATCTGATAAGTGCAAATTTGAAAAATTATTATTTTAAAGTGAGCTGTGTTTGGAAGATTTTTGCTTTTGCGCAGATAAAGACACAGTTGTTTCATGCTGTATTTCATAAATTATTAAAATGCTAAATATAGAATATTTACTTATTTTTACCTAAATTTGTACAAATTAGTGAAAGAAGTATTAAAATATATTTAGTAAAAATTCTGCGTCAAAGGGATAAACCTCCGCAAATCTAAGCCTCGGTAATTCGGAATTTGCGAAAATCCAAACCTACAGTGGTGGCCAAAAGTGTGGACATTTTTTGAAAGTTTCATGTTTTTCAACTTTGTGTACTTGTAGAATATATTAATTTTCACGTAAATACAAACGTTTACGTATCAAATTGAAGGTAATTTAATGTAGAATTTAATAACAAAAACAGAATTAAAATATCCGTATTACAAAGAAAGTTATGCTCATTTTAGTAGAACAAACAAGCACAAATCGTTTTGAATAAAGACGTGTTTTGTAATAAAAGCGTACTAGCCAATCACAAACACTGTTCTTAGGACCAATCAAATGTCTGTAACTATAGTTTAGGTTATTTTGATGGTAAAAGAGTTATTGTTGTGGAAAATTTTTGCGGAATGATGCATACTAGTACAATTAAATAGAGTATTGCCGTTTTTGAATATTTAAAGTCCTTTTTTTTAAATTAAACTAATTTAAACACTGTCATCAACAAGAAGAACTAATTGGACAGCTACAAAAAGAAGCCGAATTGTCATATTGAGAGAAAATGGCCTCTCTTATGCTGAAATTGCAAGACAAGTTGGTGGTTCAGTGTTCTGGTTGGTGTTCTGGTGAACAAAAGTTCTGTTTACGTTATGAAAAAACGAAATCAGGCCGAAAAAAATGCACAGGTGCTACTGCCGATAGAAAAATTAAACGACTATGCCTTCCAGATAGAAAAATTTCATCAGATGCCATTAGATGTGAAATGAATGCAGCGAGCGGGTATTGCAGTAAGTTCAAGAACAATAAGAATAAAGTTATCAGGATTTGGATTACAAGTTAGAATTCCAGTGAAAAAACCGTATCTAAATCAAAAGCAACGCGCAAAACGAGTTAAGTGGGCAAAAGAACACATTAAATGGTCAGAAAATCAATGGAAGCAAGTAATCTGGAGCGATGAGAGTAAACTATCGCTCTTTGGAAGTGATGCTAGAAAATACGTGAGACGTAGAGTAGGTGAAGCACTTCATCCTGATTGCATTGAAGCAACTACAAAAAACCCAACAAATGTCATGATTTGGGCATGTATGTCTGCAGATGGTGTGGGACGAATTCAAGTGATTGATGGCATCCTGAATGCCAAAAAAGACATCGAAACTGTCCTGAAACCAAAATTGATACCTTCCATCAGGGATCTCTTCCCCAACAACGCACCATTTATTTTTCAGCATGATTCAGCTCCATGCCACACAGCAAAAGTATGTAAAGCATGGTTTCAAAATAAAGGCGTAGATATATTACCATGGTCAGGAAGCAGCCCTGATCTCAATCCAATTGAAAATTTGTGGCGAGGTTTGAAAATTCTTGTTCGAAAAAAAACGTCCATCCAATAAAAGACAACTTATTGAAGCTATAATTGATTCTTGGCACCATGTGATTACGAAAGATGAAATCCAAACACTCGTTCACTCGATGAAAAGACGCCGTGAAGCTGTCTTAAAAAATAAGGGTTATCCTACTAAGTATTGATTGTGTAAGTATCACTTTAAAAAATTGCTAATCTAAGATAGATCTTACTATTAGTTGCATAACTTTTTTTGTAATACAGATATTGTAATACCGTATTTATTATTAAATTCTACATTAAATTACCTTCAATTGGATATATAAACGTTTGTATTTAAGTGAAAATTAATATATTCTACATGCACAAAAATTTGAAAAATATTTAATAAAATTTGAAACTGAAAAATAAAATTTGAAACTTTCAAAAAATGTCCATACTTTTGGCCGCCACTGTATATTAATTCTCGAAAGTAATGAATGAATTTAATCTTTGTAATATGTTTGTTATATAACTATGGGGAAAAAAAGAATTAGGTCTCGAAACATTGCAAAGACAAAATAAGGAATTTAGTTTTAATTAAAGGGAAAGCGAGGGGCATACAAAGTACAGAGATAAAATAGATCAATTCTATCTCACCGAGAGCTTCAGAATATTCGAAAATTATTCAAAGCATAATGCTTCAGTGAGAAAATAAACAGAGAGAAAATAGCTCATGATCTAGTATGGAAAGCGCCCTCATTCAAAGCTCGATTCACAATTCATGTTAAAATGAATAGCGTCAAAGCTTCACTTAAAGCATAAACTACATGTTTCCTTACAACCAGTTTTAAACAGCCGACCTGATTCTGAGTTTACAACTAGCAATGTTTAACTCCGTAGTCTTGTAAATGTGAACCCAATCTTGAAAACAAAGGAACTCCCGAATCAAGCATTGGGACAAACTAGCCTTCGTGGGAGACTTTTTGATGAAACTAATAAACATTTTCGTTTAATGGTGTAGAAAACCACGAAAACCTCCCAAGGTTATCCGACGGCAAGGAGCCATAATTCGTCTACCACTGAGGATATTTTACGTCAGCACTGCGGTCGGTGCGAGCCGGGAGCAGAATTTGAATCTGCGGGGATTGGAACTTGGGTCTTCCCATTGAAAGGCGAGAGCAACTATAGACTACATATGTGCCCGGGCAGAATCAACATAAAAAAAATTGAAAAATCGGCAGTTTTTTTACACCTTTTTTCAGCCTCTAACAGCTAGATGAAATAGGTTTTTGTTTCTTTAGGTCGCTTAATTTGTGAGGGAAAAAGGGTAATTTTTTAGTTTTAAGCAATTATCCTTTTAATCAGTGTCTTTCTATCATTTAAAGTTTTACAAATATTTTTATTCATTACTTTTCGTATTATTCATTACTAATATTTCTAATTATTAATTTCGTTCATTTTAGTTATTCATAAGTTTTACCATAAAATTTTTGTCATCAATTTAGGAATCCTTTTTACTGCTCTAAAGTTTTTTTTTCTTCTTAATATTAAAGAGAAGAATTATTTTTTAAAAATTTAGATGGTTCCCCTGATCACTATCATTCGCTAGCCTTCCGCATAACTACTTAACAGGACATTATACGGGGCCGGGATAGCCTGGTTGGTAGGGCACTGGGTCCGTGTCCAAGAGGTCGTGGGTTCGATCCTTGCCGGCCGAAGACTCCCCGTGCAGTAAATGGTGACTGATGCACGTTAAATCTGTCGAGTCTCAAAGTCCTCCATGTTCCCATAACAAATCAATACTTCTGGGGGTACTGAATTGGAGATTGATCGTTCTCTGATTCAGGTCAAAATTAGGATCTGTGGATGAATGAATGGATGTATGAATGGGTCCACCCTATAAACGAGTGTGACGTATGGGTGTGACAGAAATTGAATTCTTGGTCATAAATTTCCTCGCCAATTCCCTTTCTCCTCCATAATTTATTTAAAATTTAAAATATAGAGAAAGTGAGTTCTAGCAAACCTACAGTAAGCCATGAAGTTTCAAATGCTGGAAAAAAAAATTAAAA
The DNA here is from genome assembly GCF_043381705.1 of Parasteatoda tepidariorum. Taxonomy (NCBI): domain Eukaryota; kingdom Metazoa; phylum Arthropoda; class Arachnida; order Araneae; family Theridiidae; genus Parasteatoda; species Parasteatoda tepidariorum. The sequence continues at coordinate 30,130,623 of NC_092211.1, forward strand.
TATCTAAATGCAAACAAAATATTGGAAAGGAACTTCCCCAGGGCGTAATCCTACATTATCTTCTTGTAATTTGTTTTCATTTCGATACTTTAAAATACTTACTCTAGGTTTGTCTGAATTCCCTGTTTCTGGACTTAAAGTTTTAAATTACTTATGGAATTGAAAGAGAATTTGAGATGAAGAGTTTCTCCTGTGGTATAGAAACGTGGTGTAAAAACAGATGCAAGGCTGTACAACCTCTTACAATAACATATGGGTTTCCCCCATGGTTCCCTTTGAGACCCATATAGATTACCCACTTTTATTCTATGCGATGTCCTAATAAAAATGTTTATATGGAACCTACAGGGTTTACTAATATAGGTAAGCAGGTCATCTTAAACAGGTGTTTTATCCATACATGCCTGTTTGTGATACCTATATATTTTCTTTAAATACAAGTAATATGGTACAAGTAATCTTTGCTTTTCTTAACTTTAAACTGTAAACCCATCACCCAATCAGACTCCTCCTGTTGAAAACATTTTTCTTTCTCTTAACTGTTCCCAAAGAACGCAAAACAAACGGATTGTTTTTTCATTACATTGTATCTTGATTCCATGCTTATTATCTATGATGCCTGGCTTTCACATGTTAGCAATGCCCAGTGATTTAACAGTAGGAATCTAATGTTGTTTTTGCAATATAAGTGGAAATTGTTAATGCAATAATTTATTTGTAATAATTTGTTTCTTTAGTGAAAAAAAAATTGTGAAAAATTGCGAAATTAAAAAAAAAACTTACAACAACTATGTGAAACAAACAACATTAGGCTTAAAGAAGAAATGAAAAGAAAAAAAAAAGGAATTTTCTTTTAAAGCAAGCTTTACACTAAATTATTTAAAAACTATCAAATTTATTATTTATTGTTCAAACTGTTAGCAACAGTTGAATTATACTGTTAAATACTTTCAATAATTGCTGCAAATAGAAAATTAGCCGTTATTTTTTTTCTTTTTTCTTTTCGAGCTCTTCCTTTAAAAATTTCCTTATTAATTAATACATTTATTTTCATTAACTTTCCTTCCCTGTCGTTTACCTTTTTGGTTTTGATGTTATGAAGCCTGCATTTTCTTCTGCAATATAATTCAAATTCAATACTGGCTTGATTAAAAGATTTTGCAGATAATTGTGAATTTAGCCGATTTTAAAATAATTCGGATTTAGTTCACATCGCCAACGTCACTTCGCCGAAACGATTACTTCACCGGCAGCTCATTTCGCCGACAAGATCATGACGCCGACAGTTCATTTAATCTACGCGATCACATTGCCGACAGCTCATCTCGCTGACATGATAACTTCACCAACATCTCATTTCGTCGACACAATCACTTCGCCGACATGATCATTTCACAAATATAATTATTTCGCTGACAAAATCAATTCAATATTGATTCATTTTTCTGACAAAATTTCTTTATAATTGTTCAAGTTTTTTACTCTGAGAAACTTGACTTCCTTAAAGGCATTATTTTGCGGTAATTATAAAAATATGTTATTACGTCTACTGTCCTACATACAATTTTATCATAGCCCTACGTATAATTTATTATTTCATTGTTATACTTTTACGCCCTTCATTTAAAATTTCGTCATTAGAATTATGATTTCGAATAACCCCGCCTGGGAAACAATTGCTTAGATAACCCCCTGTTTGCTTTGTTCACCAACCCCAGTAGTTGATTCGTATTCATTGAACATCAATGGAGAAGAACGGTTTTTTAAATATTTTTTTTAACCGTCGTTGAACAGCCGAAACAATTTTTGGATTTACGACTACTAATGTTCAACTCTGTGATATAACGTATAATTTTTCCTCCTTTTCCCTTCTTCACTCAGATACTTCCCAAAATCACAATTGGCCAAATAAATGGTAACCAGTTAACAACACAAATATTTATTAACAAAGAAAAAAAATGAAGTTTGAAGAAAATTAATATAACCAATCCACCTAAACAATTCGCTTCCGCTCTCCATCAGAGCGTTCCCTCCTCTGTCTTTTTACAACATCTACCTTGATGACAGCGCCATCACAACATGGAGGCATGACAAACTCTATAGCCTTTTAATTTTGAACCCAATCCGGAAGATAAGGAAACTCCTGGCTCAAGTATTGGGAGAAATTTGCCTTCGTGGAGGACTTACTGATGGAACTAACCGGTATTGGCAATACATGGAGAGGAAGACCACGAGAACCTCCCACGGGTAGCCTGACGGCAAGCGGACTCTAACCCATTATCCTTCTACCACTGAGGATATTTCACGTCAGCACTGTGGTCGGTGCAAGCCGGATGCGGAATTCGTATCGCTGGGATCGAACCCCAGTTCACCTGATTGGAAGGCGAACGCTCTATCCCTTGAGCCATCGAGCTCTTATGACATATTTTATAACCGTCGTTGAACAGCCGAAACAATTTTTGGATTTACGACTACTAATGTTCAACTCTATAGCCTTTTAATTTTGAACCCAATCCGGAAGATAAGGAAACTCCTGGCTCAAGTATTGGGAGAAATTTTCCTTCGTGGAGGACTTACTGATGGAACTAACCCGCATTTGCGTTACATGGAGAGGAAGATCACGAGGACTTTTCACTGTTACCTGACGGCAAGGAGACTCTAACCCATGATCCGTCTACCACTGAGGATATTTCACGTGTCAGCACTGTGGTTGGTGCAAGTTGGGCGCAGATTCGTATCGACCAACCATCGCTGGGATCGAACCAGGGTCGATCCCAGGAAATGGGAGGCGAACGCTCTATCCCCTGAGTCATCACAGCTCTTATGACATATTTTATAAAAATTACTATGGGAATTTAATCTGTTGCATTTTGAGCATTACCAAGTTTTGGCAAATCAATAATATGGTAAAATCGATCCCTGCCCGAGTGGTTATAACAAAGGGGAAAGCAGGCTGTGTTGTGGAAAAGCAATTCATGTTTGTGTGCAAATTAAATTTTTTTCTTAGAATCAGCTTCAGCGAACGTAAACCGATCTTCCCCCTTGGCTTTCTTAAAAAGTTTTTATCTTTAAAGGCGATAAACAAGGATCATTTCGTTTATAAGATGTATAATTATTAAAATTTTGAGTTAACACATTTTATTAATACGTCAATCGTGACGAAATGGAGAGATGGATTTGAAAAACAATCAACTGTGCTTGAAAATATAATTTAACTTAGGAATACAGGACATGTGTCACAAAAAGAAATGCGAAGTAATTTTACTTGTTAACAATATATTACGATTACCTTATAGCATGTAAAACTTCGCATTGAAAACAGTTTTTGCCTCGCTTCTGCTTTTATATTTTTAAAAATTTCGGTATAAATGGTGAGATTTATATCTGGCAACATTTAATCTCTCTCTCTCTCATCTTTTATTTATTCATTTCTTGTTTTTTTTGTTTTCACTTTTGACAGCAAGTCAAGCCAACACCTCCTAGGAGAAAGAAGGCCTCAGCACGAATAAATTTAATAGTCCGACTTAACGAACATAAACTGAGGAGTGGCTGAAAAATAAGAAAGATGTCCCTACGTTCGGGCTGCAAAGTTACACAGTGGTGGTAAATATGACAGATGACATTACGTTTGGACTACTAAAGGATAACATTTCTTGTTTATGGTAACCCGCGTTGAGGCCTTCTCTTTTTTAGGAGGTATTGGTCAAGCTCGAATTCAGAAAATGAAAATTGCGAGAGAGATCAATTTTTCTTCAATAATAGATAAATAATTATTTAAAGAAATAAAAATGCAAATAAACGTTTAAACTTTAAAAAACTTTCGAACAAATAAGAATTTTGAAAACACTTTAGTTAATTTTCTAATTTGAAATGGTTCTATCAGCACGTCAAATTTCATTTCTGTAGTATATTTCAGCGAACAAACGTGTTTCCCCTCCAATTTTATTAGTTAATCATTCTCGAACTAATAATCGAATTGTATTTTTTTTCCATCGAACTTTTTGTACATTTTTCTACACACCTGGCTGGGATAATTTGGTTGGGCGTTTGGCCTATGTCTAAGAGGTTGTCAGTTTGATCCCAGCGGGGCGAAGACTCCCGTGTAGTAAATGGTGACTGATGCAAGTTAAGTTCTTCATGTTCCCATAACAAATTACACCTCTGGGGATACTGGATTGGAGATTGATCGTTCTTTGGTTTAGATCAAAATTACGATCTGTGGATGAATAAATTGATGCATATATGGATCCGGCCTATAAATGAGCTAATGTCACAAGAAATAATTTGATACTTTGGAGATTATCTCGAAATAACTCCCACCCGCCACCTTTCATTTTCAAACTCTGAAAAATTTTACTCATTATTTGAACTTCAATTTTTCAAAACTGATAGAAAAGATGCTTATCATTTCTTCCTTTAAATATCACCGAAACATATGAAATATTTCTACTTAGATATATCATGGTGTAAGGAGTTAAACATATGATCATAAAGTATTGGAATTTGAAAAAAAATGACGTATTGTGCATTAGTATTTTTCATAATAGAGAACAAATTTTTGCCATTTTTTTATTTCTGATGCATAATAAGTGAAAATATAACTTCAAACAGACAATATTTTATTCGCAATCGTACCACTCGAATGCTCCATTTGGGGAAAAGACCGATTCTATGTTTTGACCCTCTTCCTTTCCCTCCTCTCCTCTTCTCAGTTGTATGCTAATGTACTACAAAATTTTTCCCTTCCATAATATTTTTCGAATTTAAAAAAATTATATTGTTATTGCTGCATTGTCAGAAATATTTTCTATAATTTTCACGATCTTTCTTTTATAGCTATGTGAAATGTAATTTTGAGTTTTATACAGTATTCTAACTTAAATTTTCTTCCTCCGTTTGAAAATCAAGACAGAAACTAACGTTCTTCCTTCTCCTATTACTCTCCACTCGCTAATGGAGAAAGTATGTGAAGTATTGAAATATTGTAGACTGCCCTGCTCCACCTGCAGCCCATTTCGATCGCCAACGCAAAACTCAGCACTGTTTTCGTTAAGTTACCGAAGCCTCCACTATGGCAGTAAAAATGCATCTTAAAAATTTCCTGAACAACAACTGAAATGAACTGAAGTAAGATATTCAATTTTCCACTTCCGGCGTTTTGTGATGTAAACAAATGTGGATGCACGCAATGCAAATCACGTTAATGGATTTAAAGTGATAATAATTTTCCTTTTTTTACTATTTAACATGATATTTTTATGTATTTTAATTTAAATATGTTTGTGACACTTTATACTTGTCCAGTCTAACGTTTTATAATAGACATTTAATATGAAATATGTATGCTTTATTGTGTTTTGAACTGAAAATTGATTTAACTCTTAAGTTCTAGTTAAAAATATTGTAGAGTTTTAATCTTTCTATTCCTAGATTTGATGGCTTTCTTTGGATTTGATTTTTATGTTTATTAGTAAAATTTTTGTATTGCAAATATTGTCCTTTTATTTTAGAAAGTCTGTTGAATAGTTACGAGTAATGACCGAGAAAAAAATCTTAGAATATGAAACCTATTTGAATGACGTTTTAAGAGAAGACTTAAAGTGTGTATTGTCTCAGCGAGAGAATCTTTGCCAAGAAGTTCTTGATTTAGAACAATTAAAAACTGTAATTGAACGTTTACAAGAAGCAGAATTAAATAAAGAAACCATTAAGACTAGAGTAGATTTGGGTTGCAATTTTTACGCTCAAGCTAATATCACTGACACTAAATATATATTTATCAAAACTGGGTTGGATATTTTTGTCCAATTTACATTGGAAGAGGCAACTAAGTTTATTGATAAGAAAATAGATTTCTTGAAGAAGAAAATTGATCATACTTTGAAGAAGAGTTCTGAGATTAACGCTCATATACAGTTGATTTTGCAAGGTTTGAGAGAGCTGCAACATTTGACTTACGTAACTGAGACACCTAGGAGAGAAGTTTTGTAAAAAAAAAATTATGTTGGAACTTGCAGGTAAAATATTTGTATTGAAATTATTGTTCATTTTCATGATGTATTTAAGCTTGTATAATAGAATGGTTGATACCAATATGATGGCAATGTTTTACAAATGTCACTAAACAGGGGTCTGTCTCGATTTTTCTGAGAGGTACCTATTTTGTGAAAATTTAGACATAATTTGTGAAAAATTAGGCATAATTTGTGAAAATTAAAAATTATATTAAAGAATCAACACAAAAATATGGATTTATTGTTTCTTACGGGATACAAAAATAAAATTTTAAGAAAAAGTATTGTGTGAAACTACCGTTTTTCCTAAAGTTGAATTTGTGAAGGTACCACGAAATGGTAGTAAATTTGGCCTAGACAGACCCCTGCTAAACTCGTGCTTAGACTACAAATTTGCCACCTTGAAGTATGTTTGAAATGTGCAAAATGGTAAAAGAAAAAAAAATTTCTTTTTCAGCATCAAACTCCGGCCCTTTAATTTTTTTATTATTATTTATTTTATTGTTCCACGCGTAGGTTCTGAATAGTTAATATGATGAAAAAAGTTAAGTGCTGATTTTCTTCCCCCATGAGCATAAGACAGGCTCAGAGCCATCAAAGAGAGAGAGCAAAATGTCCACTGTCTGGAAAAAAAGGAAGAAAGTGGTGTCAACTGTTTCTTGAGGTTATTGTAAATTGCGAAGGTTTTACTTTTACCTAAATTTAAGGAAAAAATTTTTTTTTAGTTGTAACACATATATTTAATTTATAAATATTTTTGGGCAACAGTAATTAGTTCCAACATTTTGTTTCCTCGATCTTTTCCTACCTGTTTTTTAATTTTTCGGGAAAGTTAATGAGGGTGCTCCATCACCCCCTTTTCTCATGATGTCAAAGATGAGGTGTAAATTTAAATGTTGAAATTTCAAATGCTTCGGGTTGTGCTGCGCTTTGCATTAATCTATTGATAATATAATTGTCCATCAAATAAAATGCTATCTTTTGCTCTTTTTAGAATTTTACAATTTTTAGATGATTAATTTTTAATATATTTTGTTCATTTTTACTTTCACTATTTTTTTCATATATTTATTTTCTTGGTCTCAGATTTTTTTATTTTATAACTGTGGTTGAACAGCCAACCCAACTTTGTGTTTACGATTACTAGTGTTCAACTCCGTAGCCTTGTAATTTTGAACCAATCCAGAAGACAAGGAAACTCTTGGATCAGTAAAGATGCCATCTTTTCTGCCACTGATCTTGATGATTCAGGCCAAACTTTTTATGTCTATGTCTGATAAATAAACATAGTAAATGAATTGTTGAATTCAAGATAAGTAAGAATAGGCCTGCGAATTAAAGTAAATAGGAAATCGTTTCAATCTTAAAAAATTTCATAATAATCTATAAAATAATTATATTCTTTTTTAAAGTTTATTATGAATTATGCAATGGTGCATATGTAATATGATTCATATATAAAATATATTTATGTTAAAGAAAATATTATTTAGCAATAGTTACTTCTTTTTTAAAAAATCTAGATTACTAATTTAAGATTATTTTGTCTTTGCAGCTTTTACACAGTCTGATAGTGACTCTGATTGTGATATTCCAAAGTTTGAAATTTCTGCGTTTAAAAAGTATGAATCATCATCAGTTCCTGAAACTATAGGAAGTTCAAATTTCCATAACAAAAGGTACTTTTTATTAATATTTGTATTCCAAAATATTTTATGCAATTTTAATTTTTTAATATCATCCAGATACTAGAGTTTCCAGTATAGTATCCAGATACTTGAGTACTATAGTATCTAGAATCACTTTTTAATGTGATATCAATAATACATGTGTATAAAATAATATATATTCCTTGCAAATAAAGGTTTTATAGTCCATATACCTTTCATTGGTTTGTTTACATGTCTTTATTAGATTTTTATTAATAAAAAATTAAATGAAAAATTACAATACAAAAAATGTTTAATGTCACAACTATAATAAAAGATGCTATTTAGTTATAAAAATGCAGACCAAAATATGAAATAAAGAAACAAACACTCTTGACATTAAATATCTGCAGGACCGTTGATAATTATTTTATGGTGGTCCTGCCGAAGTTTTAGTAGTTTTTGAACCAATGGACTATTGTTAATTTCAAGCACTGATAATACAGATATGTAACACTTCTTTGAGCCACTTTATAATGTGAAATTGAATTTAATAATGCATATATTAAATTAACCTATTTGATATTTCTTACAATCATTTCTGCTATTTTAATGACTATTTTCAGTACCATAATTCATTGTGCTTCTCTCTAAAAAGTGTAAATCTTAGTTTCTTATTAATTTCCTACTTTATTGGATTTTTTCGATTCAATAATAGATATTATTTTGATTAGTGCCCATCTCTAAATGGTATTGTACTTTTTAGCTAGCATTGTGCTGTTTGTTATGATAAATCCTTCAAAGGTAAGATTTGACTGAAATTTCATTGCTTTGTACTACTCCCATTGAAGGACATTACGATTTTTCGAAAGCCACCTGCTTAAAGCTCAGAAAAATAATACTCTGAGTGTTAAGATATTCCACTATATATGAATTCAATTCCAGTAATTTCTTTTGATAAACTTTACATTTTTGGTGTTTAAATAATTGTGCATTATGTGGTTAATTGTTAAGCAAATTTTTATTTCGGCATTTAGTTTTCTTTGAGTGTAGAGGCAGGGGAAGAGTATAATAAAATCTGTTAATCTCCTTACTTTATTTTTTTTGTATATGGATTTTATTCCAGTTATGTATTTTGATAGACTGTAAATTTTTGATCTTTAAATAATTGTGCAAGTGTATATGGTTTAATTTGAAAAAAATTTTATTTCAGCATTCAGCTTTCTTCTAGTATGAATGCAGGGGAAGAGTATAATAAAACCAGTTACGTCGATCTTTATCCAGAGCGGGAAAACTTACATGATCAAGTACAAAAGCATAAGGAGCTGATGCAAAAATCTGTAGAGGAAGTAATTGTTTACAGTCATTTCTAAATATAATTTTTTTTTGTTTTGTTTATAATGAGCTGTATTATGCTTAAATAAATAATTTATTAATTATAGTATAATTTGTGAGCAAATACATGTAGTTGAGGTATTTTTAAATTTTTAATGACTTTAGAATGTAGTGTAAATCATCTGCTTTTGATTGATACATACCATACCTCATTTTATTGTTAACTATTTATATGTGTTGCAGATTCTTGAAGTATTATTTGCAAGCACTATATTTACGGTTTTCTTCTTTTTTTCCCCTATTTTATTCTTATTAAGAATCACTAAACCTGCAAATAATGTATCATTGAAGGCATAAAAATTGCATTTGAACTTTTCTTAAAATATTGATGTTATACAGGGTGGGTAGTGTTTTTAAAAAGTGCTTAAAGGTGCTTATTTTTGATTTACATTTTTAAAAGTACTTTTTTTATTCGAGGTTTGTAAAAAGTGCTTAATTTTTTATCTTTCAAAAAGAGATTTTTTTTTCTTTGCTGCATCAATTGTCGTTCTAAATTACAAAAAGAATGTACGATTTTCACAATTTTCTCTGCAAAATTTGTTAGAAGCAAGTTACTTTATCATAATTATGTAAAGTTTTTGAAAATGTTTGTGAATTTTATTGATTTTTATGTTTATAAATTAAGAACTTTAAACAATCGAAAAAAATAATTTTTATTACTGCACAGATCCTAACAAGGATTTTTTTTTTTTGGAAAGTGATTAAAAATATTCATTGAGTGCTTAAAAAGTACTTAAAAGGTGCTTATTTTTTGTTGAAAAATCTTGCAGTGTAAATCTGTTATAAAAAAATCATCAAAAAATTATTATTTTGAAGCTGTCAGCAACCCTTTATTTCACCGTAAAATTGTCAATTGTAACCTTAGATTGGTACACAATCGGCATGTTTTACTGTTGTAAAGAAATTCTTTTTACCATCCATATTAAATATTATTAAATCCAGTCGCAGTGAAACCTCACATTACCTCTTCTATATAGAAACCATTATGTATTACCATCTTGCAAAGCAGTAACTGTACACAAACAGTCATTTGTGGTCCATATATTATTTGCTATCTCTTCTAATCAGACATCGCCATATATATATCATTTCACCATTTTTAAAGCATATAAATTTATTGCCTTATCTGTAACTAAAATTTTTTTTAAAGGTATTTCACTATTGAGGAATCAATCATTCTCTTGTCACCTTCCTTTACCTTAAAAAAAATAAAGAAAAAAAATAAATGATACTGCTCCTGTGAAATATTTTGGCCTGTGATCTTTTTGATCTTTTCAAATGGATGAAACAGGTTTTGAGACCGAACAAGTTCAAGCGATACTTTTATGCTCCAAATTCCTCTTACCCACTTAAAATTCTTATTTCTAATCTATTGCTGGATTACAAAAAGAGAACAGAAATCTAGTCATCTTGTTCATGTAAATGTAAACTTTATGTTGGCACAAAAACCACAACTTTATATAGCCTGGTACCTTATAGATAGATATTATCGCTTTCTTTTTATTCTATGCATCACAGACAGATTACTTTCAAAGAGATATTGTCGCAATTACTTTCAAGTGATGGGGAAGTGTTAGAGTTGTAAAGCTAATAATTGGAATTCAACTGAGGAAGTGATGCAGGACTAAAAGCATCTAGTCAGTATCATATGACTAACTTGAATATATGTGTAAATAGGAAAAATTTTTTAATTTCCCTGTAGCTACATCTGAAATTATGTATATATCTATCAAATTTCTTCATTCATTCTTTTTGTATTGTAAATATTATAATTTAAGTTTAACTAAATATTAATGTGAATAGTTAATATCGATGATTCAATTATTTCTTTATCATTGCAATTATTTTAACAATAATTTATGACTTTGAATTTCATTGTTAGTGTACCTTTTCTGTAAATGGACTGCTCTCGTACATAGTCATTTTTTTTTCAGTCCTAAACCGAGATTTTATTTATATTAATTTTAAAAGAATATTAAATTTTTAGATTGACTCTAGAAATGAATTGTATCAAATTAACTAATTTGAAACAGCTAAGATAAGGACCATTTATTAAATTTATTTAGAGTATTTTTTATTTATTTTATCTGTAATATTTTATTTTTTGGGAAACATACCGGTAGCAATTCTGTATTATAGTAATAATTATATTATAATCTATATAGTATTATATAATAATCTATAGTATTCTGAATAAATGTTTCAGCTACTGCAGCTTAATGAAATTAAACAAATTTATGAGAAAAAAAAAGCTTCAATATTATAACTTTGCAAGAGTAGCACTTGAGTATTAAGTAAAATATGAAGTATCATAATACTTTTTTTATTATAATTAATATTAGTTCTTTATTTAAATTTTTGTTGCTGTTTCTCAAAATAGAATGCAGAGAAGAGCATAGTTTTACAACCTGGATTCGAAAAGCTTGAAGAGGTTCCTGTTTTTCAACTTAAACACAAGAGAAGAAAAGAAGGATTGGTATGAAAATTTCTTACATCTTATTGTGTTTTTTTTTTTTTTTTTTTAAACCTAGGATAATTGCAACATATATCTCATTTAATTTGGTGGTTTATTATTACATTGTTTATTATTATATTTTATTTGTTGGTTATGATTTTATTTTTTATGGTTTATTTAAATTTTTATACTACTTTTTTTAAAATCATATTCTAGTTTATGCTTTTTCGAATTTTAAAAGATTGATTTTAGCATGCTTAAATTATGATAAACATATGCTCTAGTATATTGTTCCTAATTAGGGATTCTTAAATCTTGTCAGAAGTATTTTCCTATGATAATTTAACATTTGATGATAATTTTCACAAGTTATTAGGGCTAAAAAAGTTTTCAATCTTACTTTAAATTAATAATAATAATAATAAAAAAAACAAAAAACTATGAATATGTCATCAACAACAAAATTATGTAGCTTTCATTTGTCATCTTTTCCTTTTTACTATATTGTGAATTCATTGAATAGTTCATAGAATATTCTTAAGTTCAAAAAATATAAATTCAAAAATCTGTGGTTTGAACTTCTGTGAAGAGAAGTTTGTAGGCAAATGCAACTTCAGAAGTTTTAAGTTTAGTCTAGGGAGAGGTCATGACTAAACTATCGACATTTTACAAGAGAGAAATATGAATTTAAGATTGTGATTGGGATTTTTAATCTATGTGAATACATAGATTTCATGATTTAATATAATGATTGGCTATTTATATCAAATAAATGTCTATGTCTGAAATATAATAGACACTGTATAGCTTATAATATTTGTTTGAACTATGATTGGAATTTCTTATCAAGTTAATTTATTTCTTCCTTTTCTGCTTTTAAATAAATTCCAGCCATAGTTAACTTTTTTATAATTTTTTTTTAAATTTTGGACATTATGTGTTTTTAAAATGACAAGTCTGAATAGGGTGACTTTAACTATAACCATCTAGTATATAAATTATTAAAAATATATGCTTTTAAAAGTATTTTAAAATATATGTTAATTTGTATTCCCCCCCCCTATAGTGTAGTTTGTTAATATAATTTTCATTAACAATCTGAAGCATTCTTTTTCCAATATTTTTATTAAAAATTGACTAATTTGTGTTTCAAATTATGTGGAGCAAAAATATTTATATATTTATTTTATATTATTCTTTTTAATTAGGTTTTGTTGACAATTAAAATTTAATATGCATAAATTTTTAAGTATTTTTCTAATAATGACAGGAGACTCTTTAATTTATAATATTTATTTTTATTCTTGTTCTCTTTTGTTCTCTGTTTTTATTCTTGTTCTCTTCTAAAATTTTATATTTTATGTTTATGCATTATATATATTTATTATATATATTTATTATATATATTTATTATATATATTTTTATTATGTCTATTTTTATTATAAGGACACAAACATAAGTACAATTTCAGCAGGCCGTGATAGCCTGGTTGGTAGGGCGCTGGGCCCAAGTCCGAGAGTTCGTACGTTTTAACCCTGCCAGCCAAAGACTCCCCGTGTGGTTGGTGGCTGATGCACGTTAAAATTCTGTCGATTCGCAAAGTCCTCCATGTTCCCATAACAAATCGATACCTCTGGGGGTACTGGATTGGAGATCAATCGTTCTCTAATTCAGGTCAAAATTACGATCTGTGGATGTATGAATGGGTCCGCCTTACAAACAGATGTGACATATGATGTGGCTGAAGTCGAACTCCTGGCCATAGATGGTGACACTGAAAAACAAGAATCGCACACGCTGCCTTAAATTTGCTCGGTTTCACCAAGCAGGCTTGCCCGTGTGGCAAGTGGCATTAGAACCAACAATTTCAGCACATGACAATTTTAAGGAACACAATGAAGTAATAAAATAAAGCCTTTCATTTTTTCAATGAACACAACTTTAACCTCAAAATTATAAAATCTTTTAATAAAAAAATGACTTTGTTTCGAATGCTAAGTGCACCTTCTGCAAGATTCTCACAATAGCACCTAAATCAGGGTGTCTACCCGTCTGGAAAACCTGGAAAAGTCAGGGAAATTTTTTGTTCTGGAAAAGTCAGGGAAATTTACATTTTTCTTAGAAAAACCTGGAAATTTTTTAAACTTTTTGAATAAAAAGATGGAAAAAAAATTTCCTTAAAAAACAGATTTGTATGAAAATGAAATTTCTTTTCAATTTTTTTTTAATTGGTAAAAGAAGCTACTTTTCTTTAAGCAGTTCTTTCTCCCTCCCTTTTGTTCACAACTATGAATTCCAGTCTCCCTTGGGGGTTGGATTTACCCCCAATTTCAGTTGTTTATTTCCTTTCTCCCTCCCTCCCTCAGGCAGTTATAAGCAATGGTGGGTGTGTCAATTGTAGGTTTGTCAAGCAATTTTAGGGGTGGTGGGTTCTTCAATTGACAATGAAAAGCTGCTTAGTTCTTACTTACCTATAAAAGATGAACTATTCCAAGTAAGGGTAAACTGGTTTTTAGGTTGTATTGCTAAATTTTACTGCTTAGGTGATTATTTGATTTGTAGAAATTTTTTTATCTTTTTTTTTTGTAAAAATCTGTTTTTGGTCTGGAAAATGTCTTCAAGGAAAACTGTGTTTAATTCTGATTGGTGTGATGAAAAACTTAACCCTAACTGGTCAAAATGGCTGAAACCTTATGAAAAAAATCCAGGTGCTGCTATATGTTCAGCATGTAACAAAACTATTTCTTTGAGCAATATGGGAAGACAAGCCATTATAAGTCACGAAAGAGGACCAAAGCATCAGAAAAATATTGGATTTAAAAATTCTTCAAATATGCTTATGCAGCAGTTTGTAAAAAAAACCTGCAATTAGTTCTTCAGTGCCTGTGAGTACAGCATCAATGCCTTCGAACAGTTTTTCTGTTCCTGTGATAGCAGAGTCAGTGCCCTCGACCAGTTCTTCAGTGCTTGTTAATACGGAGTCTGTGGAAGGAAATTCTTCTAAAGGTTCTAAAAAAATTATAGATAAATACTTCCTCAATGACCAAGTAAGTAAAGCTGAAATAATATGGTGTCTTCGCACAGTGATGACCCATTCCTCTTTTCGCTCAAATTCAGACTTGTCTGATATATTTAAAATGATGTTTCCTGATAGTGACATTGCTCAGAAATTGAAGCTGAAAAAAGACAAGACATCATATACAATTTGTTTTGGATTGGCTCCTTTTTTTAGAGATGAATTAATCGCTGTTCTTTCATCTTCAGATTTAGAATCATGCGTTGTATGTTTTGATGAATCATTAAACAAAGTTGTCCAGAAAGGTCAAATGGACATACATGTCAGGTTTTGGCAGAAAAATATGAATACCGTTGTAACACGTTATTTGACATCTGTTTTCCTAGGGCATTCAGATGCAGAATCTTTATTTAATGCTCTGAAAAGTTCTATACCTGATCCTGTTATGAAGAAAATACTTCAACTCTCTATGGATGGCCCAAATGTGAATCTAAAGTTGCATTCATTACTACAAAGTGATTTGCAGGAGCAATCTGGCTCTAAATCTCTTTTGAATATTGGTTCTTGTGGTCTTCATATTGTTCATGGCGCTTTCAAGACAGGACATAAATGTACTTCCTGGGATTTAAATAAGTTTCTCTATGCTGTCTTTAACTTGTTTAAAGATTCACCTGCCAGACGTGCTGATTTTGTGCATTTTACAAAAAGTAATGTCTTCCCCCTGAAATTTTGTTCTATTCGTTGGGTTGAAAGTTCAGCTGTGGCACAGAGAGCTTTAGAGATTTTGCCACCATTAAGAGTCTTTATCCAAAAGGTGGAAGCTGAAGGGATTGAACCAAATACAAAGACTTATGACACTGTAAAATCAATGCTAAAATGTACTGAGCTGTTAGAGGCAAAATTAGGCTTTTTTTTTTCTGTGTCATCATAAGTTTGCGGCTTTTTAATGAGGTTCCAGACTGATAAACCAATGGCACCTTTCTTGTATGAAGAAATGTACTTGATGCTTAGCAATTTAATGAGGAGATTTGTTAAAAAATCTGTTATAGAGCAGAATGATTCCGCAATGAAGTTGATGAAAGTAGATGTCACCCAAAAATGTAACCTTCTACCAATTACAGACGTGGACATTGGATTTGCAGCCAGACGTAGTCTTAAAGAAAGCAAAGCCACAGATACTGCTAAGTCTATTTTTAAGAGAGAGTGTCTCTTATTTTTACAAAAAATGACTCTAAAATTGATGGAAAGGAATCCGCTGCGTTTCAAGCTTGTGAGAGGCATAAGTGGTCTGTCCCCAACAATTATATCTGTTTCAAATTCATCCTGCATTAAAAAGATAGAAATGGCTTTGGATTGTTTCGTTGATTGCAATCAAATGTCAGCAGTCACTGCTGATAAAGTAAAATCAGAATTTTCTAAGTTTATTTAAGACTATCACGTTAGAAAAGAAATGTCGGAATTTAAGCGTGAGAGTGGAAGATTAGATGTCTTCTATTCTTCATTGATGGCTGAAAGCACAAACTATCAAAACTTGTTCGTTTTCATTAAAAATATTTTAATTATGTCTCATGGAAATGCTGCTGTGGAAAGTGGTTTTAGTATTAATAAAGCTTTGCTTATTGAGAACATGCAAGAAAAGTCAGTAGTTGCTTTAAGAACTGTATATGATGGTATTAGTAATGCTGGAGGTTTATTTAAGATAGATGTAACTAAAAAGATGATACTTGCAGCAAGAAATGCTCATAGTTGCTATCATGAAGAGCTAAAAGCAAAAAAACTTATGGAGAAAGAATCAGAAGAACTAGCAACTAAGAAAAAGCGGGCTGCTGAGGAAATAAAAGAACTTAAAGTGAAGAAAACGAAAATCCAGCAAGAAGCAGAGAGACAGTTAGCTGAACTTGATGGCATGATAAAGGATCTTTATCATTAATTTTATTTTTATTGTGACTTTTAACAAATTCAGATTTTGTCTTTGTTTATAAAAGTATATGTAGTTAAGGGGCAAATTGAAAATAATTTGTAAAAAGAAATTTGAATAAAATTTTTACCTTTCTATTACTGTAGTATTTAAATCTTATTTTGTGTTTTTTTAAATATAAGAATTTTATTTTTGTTTGAAAAAATTGTATTCTTTAATTTAAATTCCTTTTTAATAAATAAGGCTATGGCTTAAGTTATTATGCTTGAATGTGTAGTTTCATATTAAGGAAATTTTCAAAATACAATTTATACTAAAAATAAATTTAAAAAGTGTTATTTTAAGTCTTTTGCTTGGTTTTTAATTTCGAATATGAATTATATTCAATTATCAATATCTGAGAAGTGGTTTTGTTTTGGAAAACTAATATCTTTATGGCTCTAATTCCCTAAAGGGAAACCTGGAAATTTCTTGATTGATGTATGGAAAACCTGGAAAAGTCAGGGAAATTATAAAAAAATTTTGAGTAGACACCCTGCTAAATGCATCCAATTATATTATTAAATGATTTACAATGTAAGAGTTATCTGTTTCATATTATCATAAAGCATATTTAGTTTCCTGCAAATGACTTGTTGTTGACTTGTTATGTGTCTCTTGTTACCTATTATCTATCATTCAAGATAATGATGTATATTAAAAGTAATAATCTGTCAAATATTAATTAACTTTGTAAAATATTTTATTTTTAGAGTTTTTTCTTGCAAAACCGTACTTGTCATTGTTTTCTTAAAAACATCACAGATTCACTCTTTTGTTGCAATATTTAAGAAAAATAAAATTCTTATTTGTAATTTACTTGGCTGGTCGAAAGATTTTAAAGAAAGTGTACTTTTCTTTTAATCCTGTTTAATTATTTAAGTAGAATGCGTGAGATTTAAGCAACAATGTGTAGTAATATAAAAATCAACATAGCAACAATATATATTTTTAAAAATTTTGTACATAGTAATTTTCTAAAATATTTTTTCCAAGCTATAAGGCAACTATTTCTCCTTTTTATTTATTTAAAACTAAGCTAATAATAATTCATAAATATTTACCTTATTTTCTATATTAATAAACTAAGGCCAGTGATACTCAAAGTGTGCACTTTGGTAGATGCATTGTTCTAATTAATGTTAAAGAAAGGACAAATAAATTAATGTATATATTAAATAAAAGATTAAATAATTTAATTTTTTTGTCCTACATTTACGTAAGTATGCAAAGCTGTGAAAAAATCTTAGATAAAATAAAGTTTTTAGGACATTCTGTGTTATAGGTCTCATATTTCATTTTAAAACCCTGCTTGTTACTGTCTGTATTCACGAATATTTTGTTTTTGATAAGTTACATTTATTTGTAAATTTTATGTATTAAGTGAATAATCTAATGCATTTTTTTAATACATTTTGATAGTTTTTTTTTCCATATCAAACAAAAATATTCTTGGTACATTCCTTAAAATATTGAACCAAAGTTAGTTTCAATTACAAAAATAAAAAAATATTCTGCCTTAAAAACATTTTTGTTTAACAATTTTTCATTTATACAATTTCAGCAATTTTAATCTGCAATTCTATAAGATATGTTGTTTAATTTATAAACTTCCTGTTCTTGTTACAAATTTATAACTTAATTCATTGCAATAACAAAAAAGGTAATACTGTTTTTTTTTAATTAAAAAAAAAGAAGAGAGAAATAGCTGACAAATTGTTAGGATTACCTGTTAAGGAAGAAAAATACCCTAAATTACATAGTAATTTTCACAGAAGGAAGTCTTGTGCCTCTTGGATGAAACATCCTATGAAATCAAATAGAGACTGGGAGAAAAAATTAATTTAAAAAAATAAGTGAAAAAAAAATAATACAGGCTAAACAAGTAGGACTTCATGATTCAAATATTTATAATTTTAAAGATTCATGTTGTACAGAATTAATGTGCCTGATAATTTTATAAATTTTTTTATCTGTATAAAAGATTTATCAATACAAATAAAATTTTTATTAATTTGTCATAATAATGAAATCTGGAAAATCATTGAGTTATTAAAAATTCAACATGAGATTAATTTTCTTTTTTTAAATTTTGAAATAAGGAATGCAGAATATTAAGAATTATTACTTTCTTTTGTTTTCATATTTTATTGGCATATTTTTTAAATGCTTATTTTTTAAAAGTATAAATGCTATATAAACGTTAGTAAGTATAATATTTAAAATTTATATAGTTATCTTTTATATTAAATATATTTTTCCGGTGTTTGCATTGTATAACACTTTTTTTCTTCATATGTAATCATATCAGCCATTCTCATTCTACAGTAATTGCGATTCCTGATTAACAATACTGAATTGGTTTCAAAAAAATAACTTTCGATATAACTGAACTATTTTTCTTTTCAGTTACATAAATTGCAATTATATATACAGTGAAACCTCCTGTTATGGACACTCCTGCAAAACGGACGCCTCCCAATACAGACATATTTTTAATTCCCCGGGAATCTTCTATGAATAAACCATTACGTACATTCTCCGCAAAGCGGACACTCCCGTAACCGGACGCGGACAGTCATTTTGGTCCTGAAACGTTGTTTTTTATCTCTACAAACCGGACACTACTTTTTCTAAATAAATTGCAAGCTAAAAAAATTCAACTTTTCACCATTTTTAAAGCATGTAAATAAAACTTTTTGCCTTATCCATAACTAAAAATATTGTTAAGCTATTTCACCACCGAAAAATCAATCTTTCTCCTGTCACCTTGCCTTATCTTTGTAAAGAAAGGAGAGAAAATGGTACTGCACTCCTGAAATAATTCTGACATCGGCATCTTTTGATCTTTTCATCTGGACCACACAGGTTATGAGACCCCTCAAGTTGAAATGACTTCTCTCAATGCTTCTTCCCCATTGAAAATTTCTTTAATTTTCTTATCAATTTGAAGACTGTATTTAACACAACTGGGGTAAAAAAAAAAGAACAGAAGTATAATCTTTGAGGTGTTTATATAAATGAAACATTTATTCAGACACTTGATAGCTGATCAATTGTGAATAATCATCTCCATAGGTCCTCATGACTTACAGGTATGCATTACTTTTTTTTCTGTGAATCATGGGAGGTTTATTTTCCAAGAAGGTATTAACCATGTTCCCTATCAAATGATAAGTAGGTGTAAGGGGATGTGAACCTAATAATTGAAACGGACTGAGGACAGTACGCTCCTATTTGGTATCATATGTCTAACTTGAGTATCTATGCTAATAGGAAAATTATATTTATTTATCTGTAGCTACATCCAGAATTATGTATTTATATCAAACTTCTTTATATATTCTTTTTTATCTTTCTTATTGTTTAAATAAATACTCTTGTAGATATTTACAGTATCCTTGTAGATATTATTTTATTATTTCTACATCTTTGAGAATATTCTAAAAACAATTTACGGTATTAAATTTCGTTATTAGGGTACCCTTCCCGTAAACGGACAACTCTCATAAACGGACAAATTTTTTGGTCCCATGAATGTCCGTTTAACGGAGGTTTCACTGTATATAAAAGAAATGTAATGTTATTTTGGTAGAAAAATATCATATAAAAAGCAGACAAATGACTCTTAAAAAAAGTTCTACATTAAGTTAGCTAAAGGAAATGTAGTAAAAGTAAGTGAAATTTTTTTTAGTTTTTAAAGGGAGGAAAAATTTCAAAATTTGGCTGAGAAATATCTTGTATAAGACTTATGAATATTGTGAAATAACTCACACATTTCATTTATTTATTCCAGTTTTAATGTCAATGTGCATGTGTTTTCTCTTGAAATTGATGGGTATTGTGTATTGCATCATATTAATATGCTACTCATACTATACTATCTTTCTTATTTTTTTATTCAATTTAGAAAGAGAGAGACAAGACGAAAGGATTTTCTTGGTTTAATATGCCCGCTCCTGAGATGACTGATGAAAAAAAGAATGACCTGTTAGTAATTCAAATGAGGCAAGCTTTAGATCCAAAGCAATTCTATAAACGCAGTGCTGTGAAAGGCAATCCTAAATATTTCCAAGTAAGTTTTTTTTTCTCTACATCTTTTTGGAAATTCAGGCTTTTTACACATTAGTAAAATTATATTGCTAATCATCTTACTCTCTTTCAATGCAAAACATTTGTGTTAATTTACAACAAATATACCAAATTTACAACAAATATGTGCATAAATTTTAATGAATTTATTGTGTTTATAAATAATTTTATTTCAACATTAAATTTCATTACTTTCAGCAATAGTTTCAATAGTTAGAATGTATTAAAAACGTAACATTTCTTTAAAGTTGATATTCATATGCAGATTGATCCTCAAATTCTTCGGTAGGTTAGTTTTATTTAGTGACAAATATAATAAGCTCTGAAGAGAAAAGAAAAAATTTAGGAATTAAAAGCTCTTGCTTAGAATCACTCAAAAATTATTCTTTATTTTTTTTATAGATTTCAGTCAAATTATGTTACTTAATAATCAGTTTGTAGAAAAAAGTTGCTGGATATTTTTAAGTCAAATTTCAGGTGCTAAAGTTGTAAAGATTTTCTTGTTTTTTATTAAAATTCAAAATTTGTTTAAATTATTCAGTTTAGTTAAGTAATTTGATCTCCGTAAGTTTTCATGCAAATCTCGATTTAAAAAAGCCTGCCTGATATAGTTTAGTGTTTAACAAGTTAAAGGTAAAGGTTTTCTCTCTTTGATTTTTTTTTAGCCAATAAACGACTATCATGCTTATTTTTATTTCCGAGACATTGTACAGTATGTTAATTGCATTCATTTTTTATGCAAAAATATGTATTTTTGGAGATAGTTACCAAAAAATAAAAATTTAAAGATATGACTTAAACTACTTTAGTGTCCTACATAAATTTTTTTTAAAAATTTAGGTTTGGCATAAAAAGGTATATTAATTCACAACATTACGTTAGAATTTTTTTTAAACTTTATATTATTAGAAATACATGAAAAAAAAATTCTTATAACATGAAAATGCCTTTTTATAAATTAATCTCTTAAAAAAATTGAAATGGTCTAATCACAAAGCATATTTAAAAGTAACATTTTAAGAATAAAATTTTCGTCTTTCTGATTGATCTGTTTTGGTAAAATATTTTGGCATGATCTATTAGTTTAGTATTTTAACCATCTTTTACTTTTGAAGTGGTTGATGTTAGTCATTTTAAGAAAAATTTGTGTCCAAGCAAAGAAGAAATGTTTTTCTCTGTAATGTGCAATTCAACTTAGTAATTTAACTTTTGTGTATTTATAGTTAACCTATCCAATTTATCAAACGTTTCAAATCTGGTAACTCAAATTGGCACTGCCTAATTTTGCTGAGTAAAAAGGAAATTTTATTGATACTATCTATTGTCAAATCACCATAAACACATATTTTCTTGTCACTATCATTTGTATGAAATACACAGATTTCTGCCGTGCAATCCAACATGTTGGATACAAATACTACATGTTGGATACAAGAACTGCATGTTGGATACAAAAAATCAGTGTCATCAATGAGTGACCCTCGGAGTACCTAGTTATCAGAGTTGAGCCAAGTGTAGTTGATTACAAATAATCAAAAACTTGCTATAAAAACATAATGTTATTATTGCTAATAATTAGGATTAAAGTGTTATCAGTTACTTGCAGTTATATGTATTTTAGTAACTGATTGCTGGTAATCAATATTATTGCCATTAATAACTCAGCATTATTGTTAGTGCATGTAGAATTAATTATATTAAAAAAAGTTAAACAAAACACAGGAAGATAGCAATCGCAGTGCACATCTAGCAATCTTTCTGATATTTCAAAAGATATTGCTTTGTGGAGAAATTTTTTATGCACATTGTGTAAATTTAACTAAACACTCATCTTTACTCTCTGGAGAACCATACAAATTATCAAGTAGCAAACTAGATAGCTCATTAGTCACTATACTAGTTTTTTTAAGTAAGAATAAATTCTGTTATAGATGTGCAGTTATCCATGTTCTGCATTTTGAGTTTTTCAAAATATAAAATACGTGTAGTGCTTAGTGAGTTTTACAGCTAAGAATCTTGTAATATGATATAATAACTTTAAATTTATTTTGTGGTTATTTAAAAATTTTCATCAACATATTCTCCAAACTCAGGGATGAGATTAGCCAAAAGGCAAAAAAGCTGAATTTCTACACTAGTAAATTTTACGCAAGCGCAACCTTTTAATAATAAATTCCAGGCAGTTTAAGATAATAAATAATGTGTTGACATACAATTGTGTACTAATCTATTATTATATTGATACTTAACATTTAGTGAAAATAAAAATTACCAATTGAAAAAATAAAGCTGGAAATTATATTTTTCCTCAGTTCACATAAGAGACTTATTACTTGAAAAACTACCTGGTTTAGCAAATTAAAACTACTGAGTATATACATAAATATTTCATTTCTTTTAATAAATACTGTTATGTGATTTATAGCAAATGTATCAGTAATATTACTTTTTAAATTATTTTGGGGGAAAAAAAAACTACAATGGGCAGAATCATTATGTTCATATTATAGTCTAATCTAACTAGAGCCCTGTGAAACATATCAATAACGGTGAAGTAGAAATATATAGTAACTCCTTAACATACAAAATTGCTATTTTAGTTTGAAAAATTAAATGACAATCAGCAACTGTTTAGATAATTATTTTTCATTTGATAAGAATTTTGCATTTTATAGCATAAATAACAGCAATTATAATTTAAAATTTTGATGATGAGTTAATTAACTCCTTTTCCAAAAAAAATTTTCTAATCATTTACTTATATCAAAGT
>NC_092211.1:30154267-30211604 GCF_043381705.1 Parasteatoda tepidariorum
ATAATTTTTAGAATGTGAATTTTAATGTCTTATTTTTAAATCACATATAAATACGAAAATTAATGTTTGATATTATAACCGCATGAGCAAATCAAGACATTGAATTTTAAACTCGCGTGAATACGAATCGCTACATTGGTCTTAGAAAGGCGTAAATACAAATCACAATATCGGATTTTTAAACCTAGTATATAAGAATCGCAACGTACAATATTCAAATCGAGTGAATAAGAATCGCAACATGCAACTTTTATATCACGCAAATCTGAAAAGCTATGTTTGATATTAAAATCGTGCCGGCCGATGGTCGAGTAATTAGCGTGCCTGAATGCAAGCCATTGGCTGCTGGTTCCAATCCGGCGCAGGGCATGGATGTTTCACTCTGTGTTTTGTTCTCTATTGTTGGAATGTGGCCCACCCTGTAGAACAGGTATGTGGCAGTCTGGCGTGGGTAATGTCGCACGCCTCCGTGACTTAGGTTCACAGGTGCCCACTGGATAACGTTAAATGAGTAACATTTCTGGCATCTTCCTCGGTGAAAAGCGTTAAAGTTCAGTGCCTGACGTTAGGAAAATAATAATTAAATATTAAAATCGTGTGAATAAGAATCGGGATATTAGCAGATTCCAGGCTTGGGACCTCTAAAAGGCTTGTCAGAAGCAGCGTCGTTTGAACTACGAAAATCGGAGCTATCTGGCGGGCGGGTAAAAATGCGGAAAATCTCATTTGCTGCATGTAAAAGGGGAGAAAATAGCTAAAATAAGTAAAAATGAGGAAGGATTGGTAACTATGTAGTTTGAATTTTCTGTTTCTCTTTGAAAATCGGTGAATTTTCTGAAAAAGCGGAATATTTATTAGAAAATCTGAATTTTTGATAAAAAGCTGAAATTCAAGAGATAAAAGTGAAAAAGGCGGAAATCCGCTAAAAAGCGGGAAAATCTCATCCCTGCAAACTGCTACTAGTGAATGTTGCATAGGTTTTTAAAAAAGCCCTTAAAGGTGTTTTTTCCATTGGGTGTTTTTAAAAAGTGCTAAATTTTCCCTTTTCGAAAATGAGATTTTTTTCTTCACCATATCGATTTTTGCTGCATATTATGCAAAAGCACGCTTTTCACATTGCTCTATTCAACGTTTTCACAATTCATTAAATCACAATTTATTCCAATGTCCCGTCGGTCCACAGCATATGAAAGAACCAATAATTTTACATGTTTGATTAAATACTTACGTGTTCACATGTGCGTCTACAGAGCTTGGATCTGTGAAATTCTTGCACTCTCTTGTGCAACTCTGCTCCATTTTGCAAGATATTCTCAATTTCAGGCTTCATTTTCCACTGTCTGATATCTAAGCGAAAAACCTCTTAATCTTTTTATAATCGCTAATATAATCAAGAAAAGAGTTCTTTGTCAGAAACTGGTTATTTTATCGTATTCATATAAACTCTGAAAATTATTTTGCATTTTGTTAATGTATATAGTGCTTAAAAATATTTTTTGAGTGCTTAAAAAGTACTTAAAAAGTGCTTATTTTTTGTTGAAAGATTTGGCTACACACACTGTAGTAGTTGTGCAGTGCAGTTTACTAATTTTAGAACTGGAACCATGAAAGCCTTTCTATTGATTCTGAGGAATAGCCTAACATGTTTGTGATGTGCTTTTGTATGACATGAAATTTCTCCTATTAGCTCCTAAGATAAAAACCCTTATAAACCTGTTAAGAAGCAAAAGTATTTTACAAAATATTCCATTATTGTTTGATGCATTATTTTGTTAAAACCTGATACGATTTTTTAAAAGTTTGCTTATGTAAGGATTTGTCACAAAATTTATTAATTTTCATGTTTAAATATCATTTTTAATTTATGTTAATATGAAGTTAATTAAATTCTTTTTAAGGTTGGAACTTTTGTTGAATCGCCTGTAGAATTCTATAGTTCTCGTATTCCCAAGAAGCAGAGGAAACAAACTCTTGTAGAAGAATTGCTTGCTGATGCTGAATTCAGACAGTATGATAAATTTTTATGACTAAATTTTGTTTTAGTTGCTGAATTATACGTTCAAGATATGGTTTATTTTTTTTATAGGACATTATTTTATCTTTGTTTAGGTATAATTAGAACACGTAAAATTGATTATTATATTAATGCTTGTAATATATTTTGATTTTAATCTCTTAAAAGTGGTTTCTGTTCCAAATGCTATCCTAACAAGTAATAAAATTGATAAATAGTATTCAATATTAATTTAAATTAATATTAATTTTGTTCTGCTTTTTATAATATTGCATATCTGCCAAGTCTCAAGTTTTTCACGACTACCTACTGTTTACCAATTTATTCACGAATTTCTCCGTTTTTGTTGAAGAAACTAGAAGAGAAAAAAAAGTTTGGGCTAAATTATCTGCTGATGGCAAAAATACTTCTCTTTTTTCTCAACAGATGGTGCTGCAGTATGTTTAGTGTTAATAGTTTATATAATTATAAATAATGGTTTAAAAAAATCTTCTTTAGATTAAGATTTATTTATAAATTTTTTACTTTACTAAATGTGACTTACATGATGTATCAAAACTTAACATGTAGTCTAAAAATATCGCTAGTTAAATCACTGTAAGGTTTGCCACCCCTAGATGGCGCTACGAGATATGAACAAAACTTAAGAATTAATTAAAAAAGAATCTCGCTTCTGATTTAGAGTGGTGAAGAAAGGATTAGACTGTGGGGGGAAGGAGCGAAGCGTTCTTTGACTATGTGATTTGTAATATTTTTTATATACTTAATTTTATGTTTGTGATGTGGCATAGTAGGTGTTTAAATAAATTTGTTTTATGCCAAGAATGGTTTAGTGTGAAAATCATTTCACATTATGAAAATTTGAAAAAGAACCTGCAAGTTTTAGTATCACCGTTATTTTATTTCTCCAATGTTGGCAGGCATGATGTTGCATAAGTTTTAATTATTAAGACTATTATTGTGATAATTCTTACATTATTTTGTTTATTACATTGTTTTGAAGTCAGCAATCAAAAGTATGATATGTGTCACAGTTGTGTGGGTGGGATATGGTGGTTATAAGTACCGCTTAATATTTCAGACAAATAAAGAAAATGTTCGCAAATTCATTTCGATTTAAATTCCTTAAAGTTAAAAACAAAAAAGAAATGTTTTTAATCTCTTTGCTGGTGTTTCATACATTTAAAAATTTTCTTTCTCCTTTTGTGAGAAATTTAGAAAACTTACGTGCTTGTGCAATTTAATTTTGTCCTCTAAAACTGAGCCCATGCAACATCCATGAAAAATAGTAATTATAAAATACAGCTTACTCAGCTGATGATTATGCAAATTATATTGAAATTAATAGCATTTCTAAGCACTTGTATAAAAAGTAATTCTCACTCATATATATATTTTAATGTAAAAGAATGCTAGTCTTTTGTTACTTTTTAAATTTTGCTGTCATGAACTTAAATATGGCTTTGCATTTTATTTTATATGTGTTAACTTTTTTTATTATTAGGAGCTAATCAATAACTCTGAGGGTCCCCTGAATACAAATGGAGTTAAGAGAAAAATTAAAAGCATCGTGTATTTTATATTCTAAATAAGAAGTTTCTTGAAAAATTATTCCATGAAACGTGTTGTGGATTATGACTTAGAACCCGCATATTTAAAATATCCTGTAGATTTGAACAAATAATTGTTATAACCCATTTAAATTCGGTTATATTGTTGATATAAGACAAAGTCTATGAAGCAAAACAAAGAACATTTCTTGGCTTCTACAATACTCAGCCCTTGAAAAGCAGTAAGTAAAAATACAATCATTACCGGTATTAATTTTAGAAACTCATTTGGCCGGAATCTTTCTTCAGAAGTACCACTGTTAAGTTAAATCTACGGTAGTAATCGTGTCTTTTCCTTATCCAAATACTTGTGATTGAAACCAGATCATCCTCAGTAGATATTGATTCAAGTTCAACCATTCTAAACCAAATGCTGGCTTTTCTTTTTCCTGATGCTTCAGCTAGCCTTTTTGGATGCAAAATGGGAACCTGCAAAGATAATTAAAAAGCAGAGCACTTGACAGGACTTGAGTATTGTCTAAATAATTGGCAATGCTTTCTAGTGAGCATCAAGAACTCCGTGGCCACATCCAACAGTTAACAAACAGCCACACACAAAAAAAAAGTATTTGAGAAAAATTTTCAGTAATTTAGAGATGATCCCTCGCAGTTATAAGCTAATTTTAGACTCATTCCTTCCATTTGTCCTCTCCCAATTTTACACAATTATCAGCATGATATTTGATGGGGGGAATCCAAAATTAGTTCTCGTTAAGTGTGTTTTTGAGATTTAAATATATATATCTTAAAAGTGTTTGAATAGTTCCTTGCAGCAACAATTTAAAGATATGAATTTTAAATGTAGGGCAGCTTAATCTGTGCCCTAGATCCTTTTGAATGACCAGTGTCCTGCCTTTAAGATGTTTCATAACCTTTATATTGTTAGTTAAACCAATCAGGGACTCTCAGCCAGGATAGCCTGGTTGGCAAGAGCACATGTCCAGAAGGTCATGGGCCAGCCGGCCAAAGACTCCTCGTGTAGTCAGCAGTGACTGCACGTTAAGTCCTTCATGTTCTCATAACAAATTATACCTCTGGGGGTACTAATCTAGGATTTTCCTTGTCTTCTGGATTGGTTCAAAATTACAAGGCTACGGAGTTGAACATTAGTAGTCGTAAACCCAAAATTGAGTCGACTGTTCAATGACAGTTATAGAATCGAAATAAAATCAGGGGCTCGGGGGGGGGGGGANGGGGGGGGGGATAGAGCTCCTTCCAATGAGGCAAACCAGGTTCGAATCCAGGTGATGGCTGGTTGATACAAATTTCGCATATGGCTCACCCCGACCAGAGTGCTGGTGTAAAATATCTTTGGTGGTAGGCAGATCATGGGATCTTTGCTGTAAAGCTAACTGTGGAAGGTTTTCAAGGTTTTCCTCTCCATGTAACATAAATGCGGTTTAGTTTCATCAAAAAGTCCTCCATAAAGGCAGAATTTCTCCCTGTACTTGATCCAGTAGTTCCCTTGTTTTCTGGTTAGGATTCAATATTACAAGCCTTAAACCCTAAATTGTGTCGACTGTTTTTTAAAATTTTTTTTTATGGCAGAAGTCTTCATTCATAATTACAATACTTTCTATCTACACAGGTACCAGAAAAAGAAGTTTAGTGAAATCCAAAGAAATCAGCCAGCAAAATTTGTGAAACGGAAAAGAGAAAAGAAACTGAAACCTGCTGATTTTAGGGAAGGAAATGCACAGAAGAAAGCTGCTAAGGGAAAAAGGAATAAATCGAAGAAGAGAGTAAAATAAATGAAAATATTTTTGTGTCTGAATGAGCATTTTGATAAATAAAGCTGTTTCTTTAAAGTCAGTCAAAATTATTTGCTTTTGACTTTACAATTGTTTTATTGTTATATTTATTATTTAAATAGTTTTTTAATAATTTTTCTTATCGTTAACTGTGCTTTTACAATTCACAGATTTGCTGTTTGTTAGACACACCTTAAAATCTTAGCTTACCGGATATTTTTCATAACTCAATTATTAATACAAATACCTATTTCAATTTATAATTTTTTACAAATTTGTCCAATTATAAAGTATATTACAGGGATGAGATTCTTTCGCGGATTTCCGCTTTTTCTCAGATTTTTCCATTTTTCCCGCTAATTTCCGCCGAAAATTTTTTTTGCACAAGTTAAAATATTTTATGAAGAATTTAATTTTCCGCAGAGTGAAATTATTGAAGTCCTCATTCCTCCCTCTGAAGTTTCTCTAAAAATCATTTCCTTGGGATAAAACTGGTTGACCTTTATACAGGGATGAGATTTTTTTCGGTTTTTTCTCTCGAATTTCAGCCTTTTTATCAAAAACTCAGATTCTCTAAAAGTTTCGTTTTTTTTATTTATTTATTTATAAATATCCCGTTTTTTTTTTTTTAAAAATTCAGTCGTTGAAGTCAAATTATTATATTTATTTACGATTTTCAAAGAAAGACAGAAAATTCAAACTACGTCCTAGCTGCTAATCCTTCCGCATGTTTACTAATATTAGCTATTTTCTCCGATTTCACGCATAGAAAATAAGATTTTCCGTATTTTTTATCCGTCTGCCGGATAGCTCGTATTTTCGTAATTTAGACGTCGCTGCTTCTTGTATTCTGGAGAGAAAGCAAACAAAAAAAGCGAAAAAAAATAGAGGTGGGTTTGTGCTGAAAATATTTATTTGCTCATTCAATTAATCTTGTAAATTTTTATTTATTGTGTAAACAAAAAACAATTCAAACAATCCTTTTAGAAATCCCAAGTCCCGACTCTGCAAATATCTCGATTTTTATTCACGCGATTTTAATATCAATCATCGATTTTCGTATTTACCTGATTTAAAAGTTGCGCATTGCAATTCCTATTTACGCTTTTTAAATACCGTACATTATGACTCGTATTTACGAGATTTAAAAAATATAATATCGTGTTTTGTATTTTTACATTTCTAAA
Source organism: Parasteatoda tepidariorum (assembly GCF_043381705.1). Taxonomy (NCBI): domain Eukaryota; kingdom Metazoa; phylum Arthropoda; class Arachnida; order Araneae; family Theridiidae; genus Parasteatoda; species Parasteatoda tepidariorum. The sequence continues at coordinate 30,160,830 of NC_092211.1, forward strand.
ATCGCGATTTTATTATCAAACATCGATTTTCGTATTTACCTGATTTAAAAGTTGAACGTTGCGATTCTTATTCAGGCCATTTAAATATTGAACATTGCGATTCTTATTTACGAGATTTAAAAAACCAATTTCGCGATTTGTATTTACGAGCTTTTAAAACCCTATGTAGCTACCCGAACTTAAAATCCAATGCCGTGATTCGTTTTTACGGTTGTAATATCGCGCGATTTTAAAATTATGCATCTTGATCTAAAAATTACGCATCATGATTTGCATTTTCGCATTTTTTAAATTCGATGTAGAGTTTTATATGCACCTGATTTAAAAGCCTCATATCGGGATTTATAATCACATGGTTTACAAGTTTAAAAATCGCACTTTTTTTGTCAAATTTTTGTTTATACATATACATATATCTTAAATCTTCTTGGATTTCCTCTTTTTTACTTTCTGACTACTCTCATCCCTGATATTATGAAGTTATTACGTTTTGCACCATATTATGTTTTTTTTCTGCGCTAAACAGCTCATAATACCCCATGGGCCATAAAGGGGTGATTGTGTTCTGTGTTTACCCCGGAATTCTGGGTTTTTGATATCATTTGCCAGGGTCTAAAAAACTAGGAGCAGGATATGTCCTTTTTTTGCAAATATCTTTGTATTCCATGTATCTCCAAATTAGTTCACGAACTTCAGCGAATCAAAAACTTGTAATCCAAATAAATTGTCACAGAATTTTTGGTTCGTCAAATTATTGCCATTTTGAATATTTAGAACTACGTCGAAATCTGCTAATGTCATGATTCTATACGTGATTTTAATGTCAAACATAAATTTTCTTATTTACTTGTTCAGTAACTGCAGAAGTATCTTAAGAGTAGGGGGTCTCTCTCTGTCCCTGTATATTATATTAGTTTTATCTGATTATTTATTAGTCTGTATTATCTGAGCCTATCAAAATGGCAACTGAGAATTTGAACTTACAATTTTAATTTCATGATTCAAATTGTTTTAAGATAAAATTTATAAAAGAAATTGTTTAACTGTAAATTATTTATCTCTCCTTTAGGGTATTTTTTTATTCATTTTTTTTATATTTCTGTTTTCCTTTTCTTTAAAATTCTGTTCACTGTTGCATATAATGAAGAAATTGACATTTTCAAATTGTTAGTTGATGCTACTTTCTCTACCGAATTGCGTGGCAAGACAATAAAATTTTGTAACGCTTTCTGGTTGGCCAGGGTTTAGACTCAATTTTACAGATAAATGTTTTTTTAAAAATCATTTTGCCATCTAAAATTTGTTGACTCACATTTATCTTTGTAAACTTGTCAAAACATTTATCTTTGTAAACTTCTTTCATTAACTTGACTGTCTGGAGCCATTTTGCCCAAAGATAGCACAATTTTATGGCACAACTCATTATAAATATTTAGAAACTTCCAATTATCATTTTGAAAAAAAAAAAAATCGTCTGCTTTGACAATAATTTTTGAAGATATTTTAAAGGATTAATTATCACCAGATTTTCCAACCTGAAAATTATTTTAGTATTATTATACAATGTTGTCACTGTGCTTTCTAAACATTTTTAGAATCCTTGTCTAAATTAAACTAATAATGCTATGCACGCACATTAAGTATCGCAAATAAATATTTGTGCAAGGACAAATTCTAAGAATTCACTACTGAAAAAATAAATTTTAAAAATATTGATTCATGTTTGATTATTTCTTCAAGTTTCATTTAGCAAATAAAGTGGTGTCAACGTTTTTTTCCCCTTATTTTTTTATCTTTTTTTTCTTATTTTTTTATTTATTTATGCAACTTTTCAATGACATCCTGCTATCAATTTGCAACTCCAAATGTCAATACTTTTTGACATGAAATCTAAAAATGTAGATAAGATTAGATTGTAATTGTAACTGTAGATTACTAAACAGCCTCATATATTTATAGTCTAACTCGCTTATAACAAGCTTTGATTTAACGAGAACTCGGATTTAACAAAGAAATTGAAAATACTTAGTTGGTACAATCTATTGAGCATAGCTCAGTTTTAATGAGTAAACCCCTTTTTTAACGGATAATATATTTGTGATTTACTAAATTTCTACTTTTTTCCACCTCTCCAGTTTAGTAAATTCCATCTTGGAAAAATTTGTTTAGCATTCCAAAAACAACTTAAAGCTGGTGATGAATCATAAATCCAGGGAACGCATGAACTTTTTCGAAAAAACAGGGCTCCGAATGACAATGTTTTTTGGGACATGAGTCTTATTGGCAGAAAAATAACACAACAAAGAAATAATTAATTAGTTCAATGCAAATAAGCAAAATTTTTTTTTGCACTGTACAGGAATGAAAAATAAATTAAGTGCTACATGCGCCAGGTAGCTGAGCGGTAGCGCTTCGCACTGTCGTGCCATAGGTCCCTGGTTCGATCCTCGGGCCAGGCAAGGTTGACTCAGCCTTTCATCCCTTCAGTGGGTCGATAAATGAATGAGTACCAAGCATGCTTGCGAACTAAACACTGGGGGTTTCGCGTTCGGCTGACCACCTAACCGGAACATCTGCTCCTGCACCCCAGAGCCCAAAGGTTAAGAAAACTAAGATGGGCGCAGTAGGCCATGGCCCTCTATGGGCTGCCGCGTCGCTGTGTAGAGAGTACATGTACCGTATATTCCGGCGTATAACGCGCAATTTTAATACAAAAAGTAACATTGGAATTTACGGGTGCGCGGTATACGACGAATATAAAAAATTATAGTAGATTAAAAAAATTTAAATATTGAAAAATACGTTTATTTTAAAGAAATAACATACCTTTACCTATATACTTTATTGATTTTCGTTATTACATAAATAGTTCATTATATTCGTCTTCCGTTAATTCCTCAGGCGCGTCATCACAATCTGTTTCGTCTTCATCATCTGTGTTACCCTCATCCATAAATAAACAGTCATCTTCTGATCCGTCCATATTATTTGAAATGCTGCATTTTTTGAATGATTTTCTAATAATCTCAGGCTTAATTTCATCCCATACTTTTAATATCCATTCGCACACTGTTTCCAAACTTGCATGACGCATATGTCCTCCTTTCATAAAGGTTTTATCGCCCTCCAACATCCAAGTGTTCCACTGTTTTTTTAAATTGGCTTTAAATGGTTTGTTTAAGCAGACGTCCAATGGCTGAACTAATGGTGTCAATCCGCCCGGAATAACTGCCATATCGGTTTTACATTCTTTCAACAATTTTTTTGTATTATCTGTAAGGTGGGACCTAAACATATCCCACACTAAAAGGTTTTCTGGTTTTCTATTGATACTAGACGAGATATTGCACATGTACAATCGAAATTTTCGTGAGCGTTATACGAAGAGTATATCTTAAAATTGAAAAAAAGTTATTAGAAATTACGGGTGAGCGTTATACGCCGGGGCGAGTTATGCGCCGGAATATACGGTATTTTAATAAATCTGAACAAAGTTTTATGATTTTTATGAACACTCTGTTATAATGAGCAAATATCCTTTTCGTGCTCATTATAAGCGATTTCGAGTGTATACACAAAAGTATGATAAGATTAATGTAAAATTTTTAAGATATTTACAATTCTACCGAATGACTAAGACTCCTACATTTATTATTTTTATAATCCTGTAATTGGAAATTTTAGCAAATGTTAGTAGATTTAAAAAAAAAGAGAATTTTTTTATAAACTTGAAAAAAAATTACATTACAAAAATTTAATTTAATTATTATACACTGCTTAAAATAGAATATTTAACCATATTGGCTACCTACTTATGTACAGTTACTCCCTGTTATCTGTGGGATTATGATCCATTTAGAGTTTATCTGTGGCCCAGTTCTCAGGCGAAATCTGCTTGGAGAAAAAAGCTATATTAATGTTTTATGATATATGAATTATATTTATAATACTCTTATATTTTCTTCCCGAAAGTCTTTTACAGGGTGCGTATCGTTTTTAAAAAGTGCTTAAAGGTGCTTATTTTTGATTTACGTTTTTTAAAAGCCCTTAAAGGTGCTTTTTTTTTATTCAGTGTTTGTAAAAAGTGCTTAATTTTCTATCTTTTAGAAAGAGATTTTTTCTTTGCCGTATCAATTGTTGTTCAAAATTACAAAAAATGCATTATTTTCATAATTTTCTCTGCAATATTTATCAGAAACTAGTTACATCATCATGATGATGTCAAGTTTTTGAAAATGTTATTGAATTTTATTGATTTTATGTTTATAAATTAAGTACTTTAAACGATAGAAAAAATCATTTTTATTTTCAGCACAGATCCTAATTATGATTTTTTTTTGTAGTGTAAATATTTTTTGAGTGCTTGAAAAGTACTTAAAAGGTGCTTATTTTTTGATTGAAAAACTGACTATGCAACCTGTTTTATATTTTAATCTTATTATTTTTTTGTTATTAAATGTTCGTTGGGGGAAAAAAAATGTCGATTATGAATAAAGATGTTATAACAACATTAGCTGACATATTTTGACCATTTTGTGGATTACCCATTTATTATATTTATCTGCATTTGATATGCCACCCAATTACTTTGGTATTAATAAGTTTATTGTGCTTTTATCATTAAAGCAAATAATTTAAAAATTAAATTAGCGTTTTAATTTACTTACTGAGATTTTCTTCTTTTGAATTTGTTTAGAATTTCATTTCTGTACTTTTTTTTTGTAAAATTAAGAGTTTGACGATCAAAAATAATATTGATTATTAAGAATGTAGTATATTTTATACTGATGAAATAGTGATAATGAATATTCAATCAGAAGTGAGACTGAATTTCAAAAATGTTGTTTAAGGAAACGCTAATTATTTAATGTAATTAAGAGAGGTGCCAAAAAGTTATTGCTACTTCATTGGAAGGTATTTAATTACATTAATTCAATTTAGGTGTTATTTTAAATTAGAAACAGTTCATACTGTCTATCTGCACGGGAACTGTAAGCCGAGAATTTTTAAAAACGTTTTGAAAGCTGAAGTGGGAGGTTTGCTTTTAATTTATCCACTAACTTTGAGAAATTCCAGGATAACATCGCTAACTGAAATGTTTATTCCTTTGTAAAGCATTAGCAATAATCAGTAAATATCGCAAAAAAGGAGCTGGGAAAAAGAATGTCTAAATGTAACAACTGAAATAGAGACACATAAAAAGTGCAATTTGAAAGAAATACTATTATTTTTTAAACTTCTAGTCTGCCTATGTCTAGGTGAATGAAAATGCATAAAAGAATACACTAAAATCCAATAAATTCCATATCAGATTCTCTGTAAAGCTCGGCAAATTCCCGCTCAGTCAGTGGAAGGGCTGATGTCAATGCATCCCCCAATGTCTTTAGCTTCACTTTTGCCTTCACAGACAAAATGATCTTCACTCCCTTGCGTATTGTTACTGATGCAACATTTTTCAAAACACTTAATTACGACATCGGAAGGATATCTTAGACATGTTACTCCAGATAACTTTTTTAGACTATTATTGGAAACATTTGGCTTTCCCAAATATACATAACGAAATTTGAAGTTGTAAATGTAGAATAAAAAATCTAAACAAAAATGTATGCTTTTTTTTTTTTTTTTTTTTTTTTTTTTTTTTTAAATTTGGAAACTTGCACAATAATATTTAAAGTGAAATAATTCCATAGTTGAAGCTTTCTAATATAATACTAAATCAGATCATTCAAAATAAAAAATGAAATCCGAATATCGAACCAGATTATCAGATTATTTCAGATTCAAAACTGGAAGAGGATTAGCATTTTAAAAATTCAGTTCAAAGATTTTTTTACTCCCATGGAAATTTTTAATTAAAAAAAATTTTTTTTTCTTCTCCCGTTTGCTAAATTTTATATTTTCTACTCTATGAATATATTTTAGTGAATATAATTGTATAAGAGCCCATAATAAATACTTTTACTGCAAACTTAAGTTTGTTAAACTACATTGTCGAAGCATTGCAGGCAGGCTGCACTGATGAATTGTTTCCAGGTGTCAGATTTTAAAAGAGGGGAAATGATTCCTTATCGTTCATTACTGAAGATAAAAAATAAAAATATTTACTTTTTCACATTTTCTGTGGCAGTTTTATTTACATTAAAAAAGAAAAAAAAATAGACATTGGCTTTCTAGCAGTTTATTATTATTATTATTATATATATATATATATATATATATATATATATGTTTTTGATGAACAACACTATGTAGATAGTGTAAGTGCAATAATATTATTCAAATTTGGTGCTACCTTGTAAGTTGCAAGCTAAACTTTATTATCGAGCAAGTTAGTACCAGGTATAGATTTCGGCGAGAAGCAGTTGCGATGGAATAGTTAATGTGTCCACTGATTATGCTAATCAATGGTTAGTGAAATTTGCCGCTTATTGTCACCACATTTTCAAGAAGAAAATCATTAATAAATCATAACTTTAAAATTTATTCGGTGATCAGTCTCACGACAGTTGTGTAACGGAATCAAAGTTACTTGGTCACTCATCGAAATTTATGTAAAGTGAGATAAAGCCTTTGGATTGTAGGATCAGAAATCGTCATCGGCAAAGTTTTGCAGCTTTTTTCTAAAATATTTTAGGGGTCGAACCAACACCAGCTTTTTTATCTTTCTAAATTCACTCTAATAACCAATTGTTTACTTATCCTTCCTATGGGGAGGTGAAGTCTTTTGGGTTCGTTAGAATGCGTTAGGTGTGTCTGGGAAAGGGGTATTTCTTTCCAACGAATATTTTAAGTACTTAATTTTAAGTCACAAACAACAAAAGTTTTCCTACACCTTTATTATGAGATCAATAAAGCAGCATTATAGGATCAATAAAGAGATCCGACCTTAATTTGCCTGCCTCTAACCTTAATTGCATAAAATTTAAATGAAAATAGTTATACTAAATTTAAGATTTTTAATTGACAATTAAACCTAATTTAGAGAAATTTATTGTCTAGATTTTCAAGAAAAAGTAAGAAAATAATCTCCTTTCTAATGATTGTGGATGTTTCGTTGGTAAATCGTTTGTCAGTTGTGAAAAATTTATATTTGTAACCAAAGGTATATGGTGACATATTTCTAGTAACAAGTCATTTAACTGCAATCATTTGCCAGTTGTGAAAAAATTAATTTGTAACTAAAGGCATATAAGGCAAATTTTATTTGTATTTTGTAACAAAAGGCATATGAGGACACATTTCTAACAACAGATCCTTCTGCAATCGTTTGTCAGTTGTGCAAAATTTATTTTTGTAGCAAAAAGTGTGTAGAACATTATTCTACTACAGTTGTTTGTTAGTCGTGCAATTTTTCATTGTAAAAAAAAAAGAAACGGACGAATTTTGAGTAACAAATCATTCGATTATGATAGTTTCTACCTCCTTAACTTTACAGGGCCAATATCATTTATGCTCTGGATTCAAAATTACTTCAAGAAATGTGCTAAGAAAATAAATTTGTTCAACTCAAAATTAGTTTATGCTTTTATAACTAAACGCACAATAACAAATCAGGTCAAATTTTGAGTAACCAATGTTACAATTGTTTGTTGTTACAAGAAACAAGTTTTGAGTAATAAATTATTTTTCTGCTATCATTTTTCAGTCATGCAAAGATAAGTTTTGACATATTTTTTGAAAAAACTTTGATTCCAGAGCTTTGACATTGGCCTTATAAAGTTAAGGAGATAAAAAAAAATCTGTTTCACCCAATTTAGTTTAAATTGAATTTTACATCTGGTAATTACACTAAGCAGTCTAAAACAATTTCCTAAAACAAAGAATCACGTCGAATTTGTCAATATGAAAAGATGACGATTCAACGAAATTCTAATAACGAATCTCCTCCATGCTCCGTTTGTCAGAAGTATTGAAACAATATGTCTACATTATCAAAAAGAAATACTACATAGTTAGAAATACATCTGCGAAATTAATTTCCAATCTTCCCTCCAAAAATAAAGAGAGAAAAAAAAAATAGCAGCACCGAGAAAGAAACCTCACAACGAAATTTTTCAACTCAAAACATCCATAAATTGCCCAAAGAACAAATTAAAGTCATCCATCCGCAGGAAAATTCTTAAGAATAACAGAACGAAAAAAAAAAGGGAAGAAAGACGAAAATTATTTTCGAATGAATAAGATTGTGTCATCCGCATGAAATGAGTGGCGAGAACAAAGAAGGTTTAAAGAAGGAGGGAAAAAATCGAATTATTTATCGTCTGCCACTGCTCGATCGGAATTTTGATGTCACTACTGACACGACAATAGCGGAATGGAAGACTAATAGAAGTGTTGCCAGTTGTTTTATTGCAATTCTTTTCGTCCTGTGCTCATTAGTCAAACTGAAATTCGATACCGTTATTCTTCGTAATCGTGAACAAATATTATTGGTTTTGATGAACGTTTTTAATGATTCCATGTAATGATTTAGAGTTATACAACATGGAAAATTTTTTTAAGTGTCATTTGTAATTGGCAACATTCTTTCTATGTTTTTTTTGTATGAACTTGTTTAAAAAATCTGAAATTTTTCAAATATCTTTTTAAATGTTGTCATTTTAAATCTTATATTACAGCACCTTTTTAAATGGTGTCAAAGGCAAATTTTTGAATTACCGTAATTTAAATTTTCTACAAAGCAAGAACACAGCATTTTCCAAAGCACTCTTGTAGTTGTTTTGAATAATGATGAGCAACATGAAATTTCTGAAATTCTAAAACAATTATATTCAATAATTGTATATATATAATAGATCAATTTCCAAGTTTAAAAACTCATGTGATAATTAATGACTTTTACTAACCTACAAATCAGAATTATAATCAGGAGGCTTAAAACTGCCAACTAGAATTATAACTAAAATTATTTGTAACACTTAAATTAATAAAAACATAACATAAAAGGAAAAAAAAATCAATTTCTTAAATTTTCACAAACTTGATAAATAAAGCATTACTATTGATCATAAATCTGATTTTTAAATACGTGAATATTTATTAGTATTTAAGACAGAAAATATTTAAAAAAAAAGAAATACAATCACAGGGTTTCAGGAAGAATGAGCCTCGGTTTAATATTACGTTCAATATTACGTATTTGGTAATTTTGGACTCTCCACCTATTTTGCCAGTGAAAATAAACGTAAAATTACGTAAATTTCAACTTTTTTTTAAGACTTTGATTGCATTATTTAATTGTAGGATTAAATTCAAATAAAAAAGATATAACTTTCCATTAAACAAAGTTTACCCTTTAATTAATTTTATAAAATTTTGAGTAGAATATTCTTAAGGAATTTTTTGTGTTTTCTTTTTGTGTTCAAAATTGATTTCCTTTACAGCGATAAAAAAATGCTTTTTTCTTCCGAATTCAATTTTGATCCACATCTGAAATTTTCTATGTGTAATTTTTTAGTTACCTCTGATTTTCTAGAAATTTAAAAAATATTTTTTTTTAATGTCTAGCGTAAGCATTGCATACTTTCCACCTCTCTCCTTGTCACCAAAAATAAGCAAATTACATACCCCTTTATGTCCTTTCATAATATTTGAAGAACCCTTCAGTTATTAGGTAGTTAAAGGTAAAATCTTTCATCAGACTACTAAGATGAAGAAAAGGCCGTTCTTTCTAAGACACTTATATTTTTCTATATTTGATGTCTTAAGACGTATTAATAAGTACTCATAAAACACCACTAGTTTAATTTTGGTAAAATTGGATTAAAGTTGGTCTCTCCTTACGGCCATACGATAACAAAAAATTTATATTTAATATTAGAAATAAAATCTTCATTTTCCATTTTTCCGCTTCTTGTTAGGAATCTTTTTCTACCTACTTAAATTATTTGCATTTGATGTTAAATTTTTTTACGATCTTTCACTTTATATTTAAGAGAGCCCTGTGGGAATACATTAACTGTTTGATATTCCAGTTTCTCAACCCCTCTTTTTTCCTGACTCACGATCCGGAGAGGCGTGAGAACGGGAAAAAGAAACGTATTCGAACATCCACAAGTATCCCGCTGAGACACACATACAATCAAACGCCCAATATTGGAATCAGAAAACGATATAGCATTGGAAGAATACCCCCAACAGGTCTCCCCTTTATATCAAAATCCCTCGATACCCCGCGGGTTTTCTGTCAGCAGTAAACACCCTCTAGAAGTCCGGGTCAGGCATCCGGAAACGGACAGTGGAAGGTCCGGAACTTAGTTCCCATTGTGCAGTAAACAGTGAGAAGCGTCCAAACACCGGATTGCTCTATTAATAAAGGTAGAAGGGCGCGTGCCCCAGTAATCCAGTGAGGAGGTCCCCAAAGATGAAGGGGCTTCTGAAAGGTCACGTGCTCGGTTATTGCTGATGGAGAGTCGTCCATGTCTGCGCGGTCGAATTGATAGCCCCGGGGTTGACAGTTTTAAACGACTGTCACACCACTGATGGAAGTTGATCGCCATGTTGTGGTTCAGAATGGGAAAGACCGTTCGGCACCTATTCTCTTCCTCTATCTATAGACATCAATTTTATGGCCCTTTGGGGGTTATTAGGTAGATTTAAATGGTGGGAGGGATAATTTGATAGGGGTTTAACCTCCCCTTTAAGTTTTACATAAATTTTTTTTTTACTGCTCTTTCCATATATAGATTTTTTTTACATCAAACTCTTTATTTTAAAGCCTTTATTGTTATTTTTTAAAATTTTTAATTACTAATGAAAATCAAAATATGTAAGATACAATAATACAGATTTTTTAATTATACCGTAATATTACATTTACTGTTATCTGGTGATATGTATATGTTACCGGCAAAGTATGAAACGCCGGCATTCTATTAAATGCCTGGGCATTGTATATAATGCCGGATGTTTTTAGGCAAGGTATGAAATATGAGAAGCATCAGATACTTTCCCTAGGCATTGTAGATAATACCTAGGCATTCTATAGAATGACAAATGCTATTTAGACAAAGTATGAAAGAAAAACGTCCTGATGAGGTTATTATGTAAATGATGCGCATTTCTCAAAAATAAAAATGTCATTCTGAAAAAATAATTAGAGTGAAATTAAAAAAAAATTATTCAAAATGCGTAAAGAAAAATGAAAGTTGTACAAAACATAATTTATGCGTTTCTTATTAAGAGAAACAAAATTTTCGTTAAAAAATTCACATTTAAGTCACAACTATTTTCAGTTTAGAAACAAATATTGCACAAAATATTCATTTCAACACCTTTACTAGCATGGCCACAGAAGATTTTATACTTTGCCGGTTTCTCATTTGGCATTCTATAGAATGCCTGGGAAGTGTGGGAAATATAAATCATTTCATACATTGCCGGCTAGTTTTAGGCATTCTATACAATGCCTAGGCATTCTATAGAATGCCGGATTTCAAACTTTGCTGGTAACATATATAAGCTGTTCGGATGTAGAATGTCATAAAAGCCATTCAGATTTTTTTCTTAGTTTTAAATGAAAATAATTTCGGTTACAGACTTACAAACACGGTTATAATACACATTTTACTACAGACAGACCATAAATAATGTTATGTTATGAATTTCGCTTAGAGGAAAAGTAAATCACCCATGTTTTAAGAAGTTATTCACTTTAAGAAATAATAGTAATAATAATAATAATGATAACAAAACACCTGGAATAGTTTTACAAGTTTTTAACTAAACAATTTATACATTGAGATGTTTGGTGTTTTTAATAGAAAACTAGCTTACAAATATAAATTTAATGCTATCCATTTAATACCACATACGATGAAACGCAGTCTTACACTATTATAATTAGAAAATTATTTATACTATTAATTTTTTACTTATATATTCGAAATATTTAAAATCGGGATAAATCTTTTCGTTGTAGGTTTGTCCGAAACAAAAGTAGTCTAACCATGTAAAAAATTAATTGATTGAAAACGGAAAAACTCACTTTCTATAACAAAAATAGCGTAGAAACATTATTTGTGTTTCGAGCTCGATAAATCTTAAAGTTTTAATTTGTTGAACTACTTTCCTTATTCATCATTTTAGATGTTCTGTATCCTAATATAATTTTGGTAACAGTCGTGGGGGTTTGGTGAGTTGACAAAGAAGAATCAATGCAAAACTTCAACAAAAAAAAATATAAATATAACATTATCAGCGCATTTCAAAGGAGAAAGCGTAAATTTTTCGTCTAAAATCATTCTTGCTTTACTGATAACAAGTAAATGTAAAATTAAGGAAGCACAGTTTCCCAATTTATGGTAAAAATCAAGCAAGCACGAGAAAAGAATATCAAAAAAATAATATTTATTCTGAAATACTTGAAACAGCGTCTTAACCCCAACAAATGAAATAGTCTTAAGCTTAATATCAATTAAAAATATACAAAAATAGTTTTACTGCTACAGTATGCTCTAGGCAGCGAAACTACACACCCGCAAAGAAAGCTTTTGGAGCTTTCATCTTGCTGGAGCTTTCAATCCTAATACTTCAAATGCATTGTAGGATTATTAGTGATGACGGGAAGATATGATCTTAAGTACCTTCAGTGCATCAGTACATTTTAAACAGTAAAACAATATGGAATAGAATAAAAAAATTATCTTTTCTAAAATAGTTCTAATAACTCAACTGCATAAAGAACTCTCCGCAGATTTGTGATTTGAATGAGAAATCTGTAAAACTAGTTACCCTGCTACAGTGTCTTTAAGACATGAAACTAACTCATTAACAGAAGAACATTTTTCTTGAGAATAATTTTAATCTTCCAAGTCCATAGAGGTGCTCATCGTGAGACCATTCGTGGCTCCATTGAGAAATACATACAAGCAGTTTTACTGCACTGAGATATTCAACTATGCGAAATCTAACCATACTTCCAAGAAGAAATGAATTTTCTCTTGAGAATAATTCTAGTTATTTAAAAGAATCACAGATTTATTTGTAGTTTCAATGAAAAATCCGTAAAAGTAGTTTCACTGTTACTGTATGCTAATGCCAGTGAAACTACACTTACCCATAAAGAAAGGAACTTTCTTCTTGAGAATAATTCTAGTTCTTCAAAAACATGAAGTGCTCTTTGTGGGATCAGCTGTGAATACGCTCAGAAATCCTAAAAAGTAGTTTCACTGAAGCTCTATATTAAAGATATAGTAAAAATATATACTCATGAAGAAAGGCACTTCTTTCTTGAGAATGATTCTAGTCTTTCATGTAAACAGAGTGCTCATCGTGATACCATTTGTGGCTCCATTGAGAAATACATACAAGCAGTTTTACTGCACTGAGGTATTCAATTATGCGAAATCTAACCATACTTCCAAGAAGAAATGAATTTTCTCTTGAGAACGATTCTAGTTATTTAAAAGAATCACAGAATTATTTGTAGTTTCAATGAAAAATCTGTAAAAGTAGTTTCACTGTTACAGTATGCTAATGCCAGTGAAACTACACTTACCCATAAAGAAGGGAACTTTCTTCTTGAGAATAATTCTTGTTCTTCAAAAACATAAACTGCTCTTTGTGGGATCAGCTGTGAATACGCCTAGAAATCCTAAAAAGTAGTTTTACTGAATCTCTATATAAAAGATAGTAAAAATATATACTCATGAAGAGAGGAATTTTTTTTCTTGAGAATGATTGTAGTCTTTCATGTAAACAGAGTGCTCATCGTGATACCATTTGTGGCTCCATTGAGAAATACATAAAAGCAGTTTTACTGCACTGAGATATTGAAATCTGCGCAATCTAACCATACTCCCAAGAAGAAATGAATTATCTCTTGAGAATAATTCTAGTAACCTTAAAAGAATCGTAGAATTATTTGCAGCTTCAATAAAAAATCTGTGAAAGTGGTTTCACTGTTACAGTATGCTAATGGCAGTGAAACTACACTTACCCATAAAGATGGGAACTTTCTTCTTGAGAATAATTCTAGTTCTTCAAAAACATGAAGTGCTCCTTGTGGGATCAGCTGTGAATACGCTCAGAAATCCTAAAAAGTAGTTTCACTGAAGCTCTATATTAAAGATATAGTAAAAATATATACTCATGAAGAAAGGAATTTTTTCTTGAGAATGATTGTAGTCTTTCATGTAAACAGAGTGCTCATCGTGATACCATTCGTGGCTCCACTGAGAAATACATAAAAGCAGTTTTACTGCACTGAGATATTCAAATCTGCGCAATCTAACCATACTCCCAAGAAGAAATGAATTTTCTCTTGAGAATAATTCTAGTAACCTTAAAAGAATCGTAGAATTATTTGTAGTTTCAATAAAAAATCTGTAAAAGTGGTTTCACTGTTACAGTATGCTAATAGCAGTGAAACTACACTTACCCATAAAGAGAGGAACTTTCTTCTTGAGAATAGTCCCAGTAATTTAATTGTTTACTGACCAAATATTTTGCAAGTTATTGATCTGAGAAATTTTATTGTTTACCTACATAAATAAATATGTTTTTTTCTTAGCTTTTTGAGCTCAATTTATAAAAAGGACATCTGAAAGTTTTGGAAGAAAATTTGGAATGGTTGTTTTGATGTAGAATGATTAACGTAAAACTTAGATATGAAGTGGAGGCAACTACAGATAGTGAACTTTTCAATTAATTGATTTTTCATTTGATTTACTTAAATTTTCAGTTACATTAATTAATGTAGCTTGTGTTAAATAAAAAATATTTTTAAAATGATTTCATTAAAATGATGGTATATTAAATGAAAAATGCTTTAATTATCAGGTTTTAGTCTCTTAAACTCTTTAGTGAACACTTAAACTTTTCAACAATTGGTGAGAAACTTTATCTTATAACCTAAAGTGAACTAAAGGTTCATATAGAGATTTTGTAATCTTTAAAGTTGCGATTCTTTCTCTGTTTGCTTGTAATTTTCACCGCCCAAAACGTAGACTATCTCTTAGATCAAGCAACAACCATTCATGAAAAACTTTTTCACAGAGAAAGTTTTAGGTATTTCCGTTGCACGTGAAAAGTAAATTACAAAAACCTCTCAAAGTTGGTAAGAGAACTTTAACCAGACTGGTTGGAAATTGGATTAAATGAACTAACGAGCAGGAAGCGCGCTTTCTAATAAAATTTTAACTGGAAGTTACTGATTTCAATACATCCTTCTTATCATTTTGCATTAAAAATGTAATAAATGTTTTCAAATGAGATTTTTGTTAAAATACGCAAAAATTACGCACTTGTTTTTTTAAAAAAATATTCTAATAGTCTTAAACTTATTGTTACAACTGGCTTGGTTTTGACACGTGCTTTTATTTACTAGGAAATTAATGATGAGATATGTCTAATTTTATTTTTTATAGAATCAGAATAATTAATATGTCATTTGTAAGAAAACATGTTTTGTTTGCAACTTTTCTCTTTTTTTGTTTTTTAAAACCGGGTACTTTTCATAAAATGCTGAGTCTACAAAGCCATGGAATAAACTATTGCATTTATACTTATTTGCTGAATGCAAATTTATTATAAGAGCAATGCACATTCATTGTATTTTTCTACAGTTATCTTTGCAGTTCATGCATTATAATTTAATTAGCTTTAAATGTTGATATAATTCCCTATTTCTAATTTTGTGTTTGCTTAACTGTCATGATTATATAGTTAAAATAATTTTTACCAATAGAATTCTGAATTTGCATGTTCTTCTCTTCGACCAATATATTTCTCGGTCCAAAATATGTCCACTTCACCAAGTACTTGAGCAGAATTGAAATTCTCCTCAAGAGTGAAATATGTCTCACCTAAACCAGTTATTTCAGCTTGATTATTAAGAAACTGATGGACTACACGGATTTCTAAAACTACAATTGTTTTTATAAACAGTATAAATGCTATTAAAAATATGAATTCGTCAAACCTAAATCAGTGTTAACATACACTGGTTATCAGGTGAAATTGGTACCCGTTACCTGATCTTGAAACTAAAATTTGGGCCAGGGTACTCGATATTGGATCGTGAAATTATTTTTGCAGGTCAAAATAATAATAAGGGTAATGAAAATCAGTCCAGGAAAGCTGGGTACCGTGTAATTTCCAGATTTATCCCTACTATATACTCATGAAGACAGGTACTACTGTATCATTTGTGATCCAGTAATACCTTCACGTTTAGGAATCCGTAGGTTAGACGTTTAGATCACGTTCAGGAATCCGTAAAAGTAGTTTCACTGCAGCTCTACGTTAAAGACAGTGAAACTACGCACCCATGAAGAAAGGAACTTACTTGTTGAGAATAATTTTTGTACATCAAGAACATAAAATACTTATTGTGAGATGATTTGTGATTACGTTTAGAAATATGTAAAAGTAGTTTCACTGCAGCTCTATGTTATCGACAGTGAAACTACGCATCCATGAAGTAACTGGAGTTTTTTTTCTTGAAAATAATTTTAGTACTTCAAGAACTCAAAAGGCTTACCGTGGAATAATTTGTGATGAGGATGAGAAAAACGACGATGTTAAATAAGTAGTTTAATTGGATTAGTAATTTAAAGACTGTGACACAAAATGTCTGTAAATAAAGCAATTATCTTTTTTAGAATGTTCTATTGATTCAATTCAACTGCATATAATGTTCAGCTGGGTGAAGTCACTGTCATTAGTGAATTCAGTGATAAATCTGTAAGAATGGTTTCTTCGCATCGGAATGTTAAGGATAATAAAACCCACACACTCATGAAGTCTTTATATAATAATCTTAATACTTCAAGAGCAAAAAAGTCTCACCGGGGGATAAATTGTGACGTTACTCCCAAATCTGTAGAAGTAATTTCACTGCAATACAGAAAAGTGAAAAAGAGTTAAACGGTGTATCATTGAAAAAAAAAAGGAATCATCTTTTTAAATTTATTTCTATTGTTCCAACTTCATATTGTGCTCACTGTGGGATAAGTCGCCCGGTGGCTGAGCGGTAGCACTTCGCGCTGTCGTGCCACAGGTCCCTGGTTCGATCCTCGGGCCGGGCAAGGTTGACTCAGCCTTTCATCCCTTCAGTGGGTCGATAAATGAGTACCAAGCATGCTTGGGAACTAAACACTGGGGGTTCCGCGTTCGGCTGACCACCTGACCGGAACCTCCAGCACCCCAGAGCCCAAGGTCAAGAAAACTGAGATGGGCACAGTAGGCCTTGACCCTCATGGGCTGTCACGCCGCTGAGTTTAGTTTTTAGTTTCTTTAGTGGGATAAGTCGTGAAGTCGCAAAGAGCACTTTACCATATTAGAGTAGTTTCACTGCATTAATACGTTAAAGATAATGACACTAAATATTCTTAAGGAAAGCAAATGTTTTCTTGAAGTACGAAACGAAGAGTGTTTTTATTCAAAAGTTAATTTTTTGAAATTCAATGTTAGTAGATATTATCAAATTTCGAACAAAACCAGAAAAGGAAAATAAATTATTTGTTTTTCTCCAAACATGAAAAAAAGTAATGCTTGTTGTTATTAAAAAATGGCATTTATTTAATTCAGAGTATGCTTCATTTAATCGGTTTTGGAGAAAAGAAACAGATGAATTTTGGTAACTCAAGTACGTCATGAAAGCTTAATTCTAAGCCTCCTTCACAAAACTTAATCAATCGTGTTCTAGGACGCATGGTACTTTTAAGGTTTAGTAAGTTTTAACGATAAAAAAGCACTTGTCCTGATACAAGTTATATTATGTGAATTTTCCCATACAGTTGCTAGATATTTGCGACTCAAAAGCAGCGATTGATTCAGTAAAACAGGTTAGTGCATAGACATAGCACTGGATTATTTTGTACTTTAAGCAATATGCTGAAGCAAAAATAGGTTATTGGAAACTTGTAGTGATAATAGCGCTTTTCTTTTGTTTGTCTCTTCCTTGTTTTTTTGTTAATATAAATAAAAGGTGAGTAATAATCACACATGTTTCATTTTTTTTCTTTGTCTAATTTTCATTCTATTTCTAGAGAATGCAAGCAAACAGTTCCGCTAAAAGTAAAGGTATATCTTAGTAATTGAAATATTAAATTACGAAGATTATAATGTTCATCTCAGTAACGTTAAAATAAAATAATTTATGCCAGTGTTTTTAGATTTTGCATGAAAAGTCTTACATTGCATAGCGACTTTAAACAATGGTCTAAGCACTTGAGGTGAGTGAAAGTTATATATTAGACAAAGCATCTTTCCTCCTAAAAAATTTAGAATAAATTGACCCTGCCAGTAAAAAGTAAAGATACAGACTGTTTTTTGTTTCTAATTTGAAAACGAGTGATCATAAAAAAAGAGGTTAGGAAGCAATGAGTAAGAAGCGATTTTCTCTTAATTGTCATGTAGAAATTTGCACAAATTCATTTATAAATTCAAACACAACAAATGATTTACAAAAAAGGGAAGCAAACTTGGCAAATAAGTCCCTTTTCAGAGAAAACAGTGCACTATATTTTTACGTAGAGAACTGATTTTGAGAATTAGTTCCATTCAGAAATATGCCTACCCCTAGCTGCAATTCATTGGTGACAATCACTTTCTATAATGTCAACTATGTTAATGAGTGGAAGACACAATGGGCTTTTAGCGATGGTTAGGGAAACGAAGATTTTGCATGTAAAAAACTCTTGTTCCAGATCAGATAACGACCATGGAAGCTTTAAAGCAACAACTCGTTTGCCAAAGTGTCCGAAATATTCTCCATTGGATTCATGGTGGCTGTTGACCAATTCGGTGATAATCTTCACATTCCAGAAAATCATCAGTATTACAAATTCTATGTGGCCCTGCATTGTCGTATTTCAAAATGTTCGAATGAAATCATAACCAACTGAAACCGTAAAAAACCAAAATAAGATTACTGAGATGCATTTATATAAGAGAATCAGTAAAAACGTCTCTTTTTAAGACATGGAAGGGGGAGGGTCATGTGGTCATCCAGTATCATAAGAACTGACCTGTGAACTTTTACTTTCGTGATGTTCAACTTTGTGAACATTGGAGGAAAAGTAACATGCTCATGGATGCAAAGAGAGCTAGGGAATTTTTTTTACCTTTTTGCCTCATAGAATAAAAAATACTGATTAGTTTAGAAAAATAAATTCATTTTGACGTAATTTTTAGGATCGAGGAAAATATATATTTTACACGAAATATATATTTTACACGAAATATATATTTTAATATATATTTTACCTGAATACGTCAAACCAATTTCCTGCCATAGTATATTCAAGGCAGGAAAGTTAATACACACGCGATGATCTTAGTTGCAGATAAATGCTACAGTTTATTAATTTATTAGAAAACTTCAATAATGTTAAATAGATCCCAATTAAAACGATTCTTATAGAATCGTTTGATCACATAGATTAACTATAAATGGTGCCTTTTTAGAATCGTTTCTTAAATTTCAAATTTTAAGCTTTAATTGTTGTAAAAAATATTATTTACCAAGTCTTGATTTAAATTACAAATACAATTATATTATAAAGGTTCTACAATAAATGAGAATAATTTTTTGAATAATTTTATAGAAAATAGGAATAAAGATTGTGCAGTTGCTTTAAAATTATAGATCAGCAATCTTAAACTATAAAACAATGTTTTCAAATTTAAATAAGAACTTACTTCAGATAAAAACAAACGATTATCATCCTTAAGACCCGCCTGGCATTTTCCAGCTATATTTGAAATGTCAATAAAGGAAACTGAAACGATATGATATCTCTTATTTCAGAACAAAATTTATAAAGACGGATGAAAGGTTGAAGTTCGATTTAAATATATTTTACAAAAATATTCATGATATGGAATTCGTTTCGACTTCCTCTTTCATGAAATCTTTTCTCAAAAGGAAGTTTAAGAGTTTTAAAAAGGAATTACTTTTTGAAATACCGAAGAACTTGAGAGACTTCCTTTCATAATAATGAGCAGTTTGCGAATAACAAAGCAGTATATTGCAGAAAGTAGAAAAGGCAAACGATAAAAGCTCAACGTTAAAATAACAAATGTATTCGTTTGCATATTATTAAATAGCTTTTGAAGTTTAAAGTTTATTCGAAGTACATGCAGCAGCGTTATGAAAACACAGAGTTCTCAATAAAGAAAATATTTACATTTGAAAAATCATTATTCAAAACTACGGATTTGTGTTTAAAAATTCAGAATTTGAGGAACTCTAATGAACTTTTAAAAGTTATTGATGATTTCAAGCAAGTTTAACATTAAACAGGAAAACTCATTGTTCCAAACCGTAATAAAAATGTAATCGCTAGGTAAAAGTTTATTTTGTACTGAAGCAAGTTTTCATAAACCTTTCACAAGTTTCTGATATAAAGAGTAAAAGTTTTTTAACATCTCATAGATGAGCTTTATTTATTTTCTATAAAGCTGGAAATGGGAGTTTAAGGAAATAGAAGGTCAATAACTTTAAAACTACGGTCAGTTGCAGTTCTATATAGTTGTAATTCATTTACATCGCACAAGAGCTGCACACTGGTCTATTGGCGACGGTGCACAGTGGGTCAGAAGACCATGATCTTTGGCCGAAAGTCAAAAATTAAATTTCAACTAAAATATGTTTAGGCAGCTTTAATATCGCCAAAATTAAGTATTCATAATAATTCCAGACATTATAATTTACTTTTTGGACCGACAAGAGTACAATGTAGTGAAAAATATGTAAAATTTTTTTTTAAATGTGACTTTTAAATTTATATTTCAGAAATATATATAGGAATTTCACCTTTCTGTTACATTTTTATCAGAGTAATTAGTCTGAAATTATAGTACAATTTTTCAATTTGTTAAATTAGTTAATACTCTTGACAAACTTATAGTTTATATCTTATCATTTGACATTTTACAATGTTTGAATCACTTTCGAAACTTATCTCCAAAAAGTTCCACGAGGTAATTAGCTAAGCTTTTTTTTGTTGTCTTCTTTGATGTTTCTTCTTTCGAAAAACCTGCCCCATTTTGCCC
Source organism: Parasteatoda tepidariorum (assembly GCF_043381705.1). NCBI lineage: Eukaryota > Metazoa > Arthropoda > Arachnida > Araneae > Theridiidae > Parasteatoda > Parasteatoda tepidariorum. The sequence goes on from NC_092211.1 coordinate 30,181,836, forward strand.
ATATTGCATAGAAGGACTAAATATAACGAAAACCAAAAATTAGATTTTTTCCATGTTTTCACTTTATTTTGTAATTAATTCAAGTTATTTCGTAATATTACTTCGGAAATATAATTGCTTTTCATTTTTAATATAAAATTACGAAAATGTTTNAAAGAAAGTACGTCATTCTACTATTTTGTGTCTGATCTCATGACTAAAAACATCCTCTACACAAATTAAAAATTAATTAGCCAACTCAATGTCATCCCCGTGTATATATATATATATATATATATATATATACCCACTTCGGTAGCCCCACGCCAAAAAAACTGCGGTCAGAGACTGGTCTAAAGTATTTCAGCCATTGACCATAAAATCGATTCATTAGTTCTGTGTAAAAACTGCGCAAGTAATAAAATTGAATTCGAAAAAGTGGACATAACCAGAATACCCGAATTAGAAATTAGATAAAATTAAATAAATAAATGGACATAGCTTCAGATACGTGTTTATGAAAGTGGGTTTAATATTTGATTCTATTTCTTTAATTGTCATGACTATTTTGTTTTAAAAGAATTAATTAAGGAATAAAGGATTATTCAAAAGGTTAAAAAAAATTGAGCGAATTTTCATATCGATTCGATACGCATTTTTTTAAAGAGTAACGTAGTTGGTAAAAATTTGATTCTACTGTTTAGTTTTGAAAAGTTGAACTATAACTATTTTTTTTCAAACAGACATTTTAAATTATGCCCATTTTTTTAATGTAGGCATTTTTAATTTTATTGTTTTCGGTAAAACCAATCATTTATGTTCATTTTTAATAGATTTTATTGAGTTTGAGAATTTTTATGGCTAATAGCATTAACACTTTTATGGCTAGAAACATTAACACAAGCATTAAAACTTTATTTATGTCGCAAAACCACTGCACAATGGGCTATTGACGACAATCGGGGAAACATCCCTGGCCGTGGTAATTATATTTAGAGCCACTATAACTTTGGTATGCCATTTGTTATTAACTTCAGTTCTGAGGAAGTAATATTGAATAAAATTGGTTACAATATGTCAGTTTTTTTGGGAATTTCAAACAAGTTATAATATTTAATTCCTTTTTCAGTTTGGAGTATTAATAAAATTTATTTTATAAGTGAAAAAAAAATGAAGTCATTAAGTTTCTTACTTTTTTGTAACACCTATAGGTTTGTAGTAAACGTACTTGCCACAAAAATGTTAAAATTCAAATTAATTTTAATAACTGATCTAAATAAATTTTTTCATCTGAATTCAAAAAATATTACCTCAAAATATAACCTCACTAGAAATAAATGGCCCATTAAAGGGTTAACTAAGCTTAACGGCCGAGATAGCCTGGTTGGCGGAGTGTTAGACTCATGTTCTTGAGAAAGGAAGTTCGAATTCAACCGGCCGAAGACTCCCCGTGTAGTAAATGGTGACTGATGTTCGTTAAATCTGTCGAGTCACAAAGTCCTCCATGTTTCCATAACAAATGGTGCCTCTGGGGGTGTTGGATTGGAGATTCATCGTTCTCTGGTTCAGGTCAAAATTGCGATATTTGAATGAATGAATGGACGTATGAATGGGTCCACCCTATAAACGGATGTGATGTATTTGTGTGGCAGAAGTAGAATTCCTGGCCATAGATGGCACCACTGGAAAACACGAACAATCGCACCCCTTTCCTTAATGGCCAACAACAACAACAACTAAATTTAAGGTACTAAACTTACTTTTTTCATGCTTGAAAATAATTATGCTAAATATTAATTGACTTGATTGTTTGATTTTCTCAAAATTACAACTAATTGCATTTGGTCAGAGCACATAACGAATAGTTAATTACTATACTATATTAATAAATAACAGTTTCAGTAACAGATAAATTATTATTTTAATTTACGATATTTCATATTACTCGGAGGAAAATACGAACAGACGATGAATATAGATGTCATTTTAGGGTAACAAATTATAAGAACTATGAACTGACTCATATAGAATTGTGACTAATCTTTTATAATTATTTGATTAAATCCTTTTATTATTTCCTTTTTATTAATCTAAACTAAGTTAAAGATACTAAACTTACTTTTTTCATGCTTAAAAGTAACTATGCTTGAAACTTATGAAGTTCACGATTGAGTTTTCTCTAATTTTTTTTAATATTACTTGTTTTATTTCATTTCTCCTGAAATTTGATAATATTTGCGTCATTAACAGATTTTTAAAAAGTGTTAAAATCAGTTTTTAAAAAGGGCCTAATTATAAGCGTATTTAATAAGTGCCTTATGTATGCGTACTTATACGTATTAGTATAATATGTATCAGTATACTACGTATTTAGTTCAACGATCTTCAGAGTGACATGAAACAGAACGATTTTTCCAAATTGCTGATATTGGCATACACGTATGGCCTATTCTTAAATTGGTAGCATTAAAACTTCCATTTCATCAATTTTATTTTGTATTAAGCATCGATTCCTCCTCAATTTCATTATTCCGTAACTCGAAGCACAGGGTGTGAGGTATTGTGGTATATTCTCTCCCACAACATTCTTTCGAAAAAAAGTGTATTCGATCTCATTGATAGAAAAAAAAATGTTCGATTGATAATTCTTCCGCTTCCGCATCCTTCTGCTCGAAGTAGGTGAGAATCAGGAGGAAAAACCTATCTAATCATTCCGAATGAACAGTTTATTTGAATCGACGATTCAATCACCTGATTAAATCGCTCATGATTGGTAGATGAGTGGTAGATGAATAGGTAGATGAGGGGATTGTGACGCGTGCTGACACAATGCCATGAGGTTCATCTCTGGAGTTCATTCCAATGTTTTAAAACGGTTGAGAATCGTACACCCCCCGTTATCGTTAAATAATTCATTTTTTTTCAAAGGAAGGTACTAAAAATAAAATAATTTCGTTTGATATAATTACGTAGAGGATTTATAAATAGTTATGTTATTTAATATTATGTATTTACACTTGGTATACTACAAATAGTGTAAATGCATAACGCTTGGATATGTATTTACACTGAAAATGGAATAGTTTTGTTTGATATAACTATGCGGTGGATTTATAACTAGTTATGTTATTTAATATTATGCATTTACACTTGGTATACTGTAAATATCTAGTGTAAATGCACTTGGGTATACATTTATTGGCTATATATTTATACTTGGCTATATATTTATACTAAAAGTAGAATAGCTTAGTTTGATATAACTACGTGGTATATTCATAACTATCTATGCTGTTTAATACTATTCATTTACACTTGGTATACCAAGAGGTAATGCATAACGCTTGGATACGCATTTGCACTAAAAATATAATTATTTCGTTTGATATAATTAGGTGGTGGATTTATAATTAGTCATATTATTTAATATTATGCATTTACACTTGGTATACTACAAATACTTAGTGTAAATGCATGACACTTGGATATGCAGTTATACTAAAAATAGAATTTTGTTTCATATAATTACAGAGTGGATTTATAACTAATTATGTTATTTAATATTATGCATTTACGCTTTGTACACTGCAAATTTAGCATGACTGAGCTTGTTCTTAAATTATGTTAAAAAAAGTTTTTGTTTGTGGAAACTATAATTTCTTTAGAAATATAAATTTAAGCCTTCGTGAAATTTAAGCTGTATTTTTTAAAAACCGTGGGCAAATTCGCCGGCAAGATAATTCCTTAAACTTTCAGACAATTCATTCGTAAATGTTACAGCATGAATTAGTAACGTAGTTTTCGTTGCATAGTGCACAAAAAGTAAATAAGTAGATAACCGGATCACTCTGAATAACTTTTGATCTAAGGATCGGATTTTCGCATTCTAGGATTCAATCTTAATGGTTCTAGGAGATAATTTCAAATATGCTTATTAATTAGTGCAGACGATATTTTAAGTTACAAAATCAGACACAAAAACGTACTTTCTCTGAATGAATTTATCTTTTTTTTACGGGTTCGGATTTTCAATCCCCGAAATATAGGGTTCGCCACAATCAGGGAAATATGGTCTCAATAGTTTGGTCAGGAGAGCTGTCCAAAGTTTGTACCCCTTAATGTTAATTTTATTTTTGTTGTGTTTTTTCGCTTTAGTGATCTTGAGAATATTTTAAACAAAAATTTTGCACACAATGATAAAATTTGTTTTTGCAAGCATAACTCTCTGCAAAAAACAGCTGTTAGTAAATATTATTAATTTTTATTATTTTATTTCATAATTGTCTAAAAAATTTGAAATGTAAGGTATGCAATTTTTTGCATAATTTTAAAGTATGTGACTTTACATGGCAAAATACAGAATCTGAGCAAAGTCGGTCGAGTAGTTCCGGAGAAATTGATTTTTAAAATACGATTTTTCACTGTACAATGCGCAAAAAGTGCTTATTAAAAATTGTACAGAATAATTTAAGAAATAACTCAAAAACTTATTTAAAGAATAATTCAAAGAAAAATACAGATAATTAAACGAAATAGTTTAGTGATTTCTTTTAAGTTCTTAAGTGTCCTTAATCCTTAAAAAACTATGCATAATCTTCAAAGATATTTTTTAAAATTTAAAAGTTGTAAGTCAATTTAAATCTCAAATTTTGATTAACTTCTAATTTACTCGAAATATTTTATTGGGTCAAAATACTATTATAAAATGTTGAAAAAATGAAAAACATTAATAGAGACATTTCTTAAAAAAAATATTTTTTGCAAAAATGCGTTTCATAATTAGTTGTTGTTTCTTAAATATTTTCAGATAGCCTTATCCCTTATTATTAAAGGAAGAAAAATCATTAATGACACATTTTAAATAAAGACAAAGACGTTTTATATTATTTTATATTCAGAGTTAAGAAACCGATCCATTTAACTCAAATAGTACACTGAAATACTTATCTTTTACTCTAAGAATGTAATAATATTTTTTTACAAATCATCTCCTATGATTTTTGATAAAGCAAACCTACAAAACCTATGGTATTGTATGAAATAAATTCTGAAATCATTTTTCAAAAGTGCACTTCAAATCATATCTTATAAGAAACGCCTTCTCTTCCACGTGACTATTTGCAGCTATCTTATTGGTGGATGTCTCTTAAGAAGAAGGTTCTCTTGAAATCCTCTCACAATTTCTATTTTAGAAGGGAGAACTCGAGATGAATAAATGAAAATCCCTTTTGTCAAAAAAGAGGAATAAATTTCTGAATTTTTTTTTTATAATGTTTGTAACTAGGGAATTCGAAGAAATTTGTGTAAATGTCAAGGACATTATACAATATAAAAATTGTAATGGAAAATATAAAAATTACGAAAGAAATGAAAATATTTTAAAAATAAGATATTGCTTTTAAATTTATAATTTTTTAGAGTTAGAAGTTATGAGTATTTGATAAAGCTGGGAAATTTGTAACATTTTTATTTTATCAAAGTAGAATTATTTATAATATAAAAAGGTAATAAACAGTGGACCAATGACCTTATATCAACACATCAACGTTCTGTGTTTTAAGACGTATGATCTGAAATATAAAACGTAAAAAGTAATTATTTTAATTGTTAACATATAGTAAAGAACTCTTGCAACTGCCAATTGTTGGGCAAGGGGGTCAAGGAGGTTAAAGCCACAATTTCGAGACCAATGGCATAATTTCGGACATGCCGTCAGTAATGCACAACAGCTATCTTTGTTTTTCAGATAAACTAGTACCCACCGATTTGAATCTGGATAAGCTTTTATCCTGGTTCAAATGCCATGCCTCATCCAAAGAGTGTTCAAGATATGAAAAGTACTAATAGAAAAAAGTGGTAGTTTATATTTGTTCATACTAAGTTGATGTTTCGTTCGGTTATTTACCACTTCAGATTTTAGAAAAACACTATGCTTTGTCTTTCGATTTTAATATAAATATTCATATCATTGATACATTGTGATAGATAGAACTACCTTGTTTTTGCAAAATGAATACTAATAATAAAACATCTGTGGTATTCTTTTTTGGAAAAGAAGCCGTCTCAATAAAGGGACGTCAGACACAAATAGATTGAGCCGTCACAGGGGACAGAGCTCTGGTTCTACATAATGAGAGCTCAGTGCTATAATAGGTAACATACCTAGTGTAAGTTACAGGATATTCCTTAAATAAAATTAAAAAATTGGTCGGATAGCTATCTAACGGTGTATAAAACTTAAGTGTTTTGTAAAATTGTACCTTGTAAAATTGAAAGGAAGATCAACCACTTTTTTTCATAGGATTTAAATATTTCTTTATTTACTAATGTAGTTCATTTATAAAACATGTTGTACAGACAAATCAACGTAGTTATTTTGGGGAGTTAAGTTTAATAAAGGTGAACAATATTTTTTTGGGGTTTTAATTTATTTTTCATTTCTATTGATAGACATCTTATTTTATTGTGAAAACTTTAGTTTTATGAAAAAAAAGAAGGAAAACTAGAGGTAATTTTCGGAAAAATATGATATAAAATTTTTTTAATGTGTTTTATTTTTGAAATTTCTTTAAATACCATTATGTCATATAGGAAATTCACACTCGATTTCAAAGAGAATGAAGAAATTCTTAAAAACTTTTAAGTTCCTTTATTTCGGTTGCCCCATTTCGAGAGCTGAAAAAACTGCAAAATATTTTTTTATTAATCTTTTTTTTTTATTTTTTAATTTTTTTTAAGGAAAATAATTCAAATTTGTTTTTAACCTTCTTTTAAATCATTTCTTTATATTTTATGCATCGTTCATGATTTTAATTATGTGTAAAACCGAAAAAATATCATTCTAGTAGTCAGAATTATGATCTTTCGTGAATTTTTTTTTTTGGAATTGTTACAAATTTAAAAAAAAAATTAAAAAGTAACTGAATGCAATCATAATTATCACCTTTTATCTATGAACAACAATTTCTCTGCCCCATATCTTTTGGTAATAAAAGAGAAAATTTTTATTTGTTTCCGTTCCTTCTAAACTATTATATGTGACGCAATTACACTTTTAAGAAAATGCACTTAACTAGCTTAATGAGTTATTATGGTAGATATGGTATAAACTGGTCAACAAACTCTTTTCGAACTTTTTATTTAGATCATTTTTTTAATTAAAGTACATATTTATGTTATGAGTTTTAATCGAATTTAAGTCAATTATTTATGCTATCCTTTCTTAAAACTAACATGATGGTGATTGCATATAATTGTTAACAGCTTGAAAGATATATTAATGAAGAAAAAAAATGAAAAAGAATTTATACGCAATTTGGAATTTTTTTAATGAGATTGTTAAGTGTAGATAAAAACAGCTAAAAAGTGGTCACTGCATTTAAAATGTCAATTTCTGAAATATAAAGGAAAGCACTTTTGCGGCTGTCAAAATAAAGCAAAATTAAAAACAATGTTAAGCAGCAAAACTTAGGAAAAGGTGTATGAAACCAATTCTTAAATAATTTTAATGCTATAAATTAAGAAAATGTATTGTTTTTAAGTTTGCTTTTATCGAAGACAATTAAACGTATTGGGAAAGAATTAAAACATTTATAAAGAAAAAACTACAAACGCTACGGCAATTTTTATTTCTAAATTACTCTTTAATAGATATTTAAAATTCCTTTATAGCGTTTTAAGCTTATTTTTGCATTATAAAAAAATAAAAAAATAACTACTTGAATTTGTATTGATTATAATTTATTTTAAACTTTTTTTTTGTAAAGAAGTAGATGCGTAAACTTTAACCGTAAATTATACTTTAAGCATTAAAAACGATTTTAAATTAAATTGAAAGCCCGTGCAGCATAAAAATGTATTTCTCATTATATTTACCAAAAGTATAATGTCAATATAGGTGTGAAATCAAAATTCATTAGAAAAAAATAATGCATCGTAAAAATATATTTTGCATGATTAAAAAGATAGGAAAAAGTGTGATTATTATTGTGTGCATAAAAATCGTATCGGGAAAATATCAGGGGTTCGCCGTTGGGGCCGCTGCAATCGCTCCCCAATCGCATTGGGGGTGGATACCGTTATCCGTAAGGTGGAGACTAGCTTATCAATGCAGGAACTGGAACCTGACGTCCACGATTTCCCATAGTTCTCCCCCATCTAATCTTCTTTTTCACTTACTGCTAATAGAACAAGTGCCATATTATTATTATTTTTATTACTAAGTGAGAAAAAAAACGATCTATGGTATTTTAATTTGACGCCTAAGGAATGCTCTATTTGTGTTTGATTACGATTGAATAATTGAGATTGAAATAAGAATTGTTGTTTAAATGATGATAATGGTTACGGATTTTGGAGAATTCTGCGTGTTTTGAGGTACAGTATTTCTGAAATTGATGCTTTTTATGCCATTAATAAATACGTTAATTTTATTTTAGTATTTATTTAAAGCAGTTTTATAAAATCTCAATAATGATATGGTTTTTGTTTCTAAAACTTTAAACATTTAAAAAAAGTATCAAAAATTGTGTTTGTTTTTTAAGATTTATTTTTGAGTAAAATAAAGGGTGGTCATTTCCTCAAGAAACTGGGAAAATCAAGTCACATATTCTAAAAACTTTTACAAGACACTATTATTCGATTTACCATTATTTTCTATCACCTTTATCAGTAGTACTATTATTTTTTTTCTACCGTCAGTGTTATTTCTACTTCTAAGTATTTTTTCTTAAATTTAAATAATATTATTAAAGTACTTAATCTTTTTATGAATCAATATTATTTTAACTTGAAGTGAAATTGATAATGAATTCCTTAAAAAAGATAAAAATTTTATTTCTTTACTTTGTTTAAAAAAATAGAAAATTTTATTATCCTTTTATTATCATGAAACTTTTAAGAATGGAATGTTAAACAAAATTTAAGTTGAAAATTTAACTTCTAAAAAATAATTTGCATTTATTGTACATTTTTTATGCTAGTTGTTTTCAAAATGTAATTTTTAAAATTTCTTACTCTATTTAAAATAGCACAAATCACGAATTTTATTCTGGAAATTGAAGGGAATTTGGGTTTTGCTTGGAAAGTGACCACTTTGAGCAATAAATAGCAAAAAATTCTTAAAATTAATATCAGAATTAAGTTTAACAACATTAATAAAACGAAACAAAAAGGGTCTTTAAAGACGTTCTTTTAAATATTTAAAATTAAATTTCTCTATATGTTCTTGTAATTTTTTATTCTTTAGCAATAAGCTCTGTATTTAAGGAAACATTTAAACATAAATTTAATTAAACTTTTAATTTGATGAATTACTTAATTTTTTTAAATAGTTAATATTTTAATTAATTAGGTGTAATAATGTTTGGAGACAAAATGTTAATCGAATATTTTTAAACAACTTAATAAAAAATATGAATTTGCTGAATTTCATCATTTTTATAAGAAGAGTATAATGGCTATTTTTGCAATATTTATTGAAGTAAAGAGATGTTTATAACACACTAAAAGTTTTGTAACAAATAGTATAACATATTTTTCAAACAGGTTTTGTTGAGAAGCATGTGCTTTTCTAAACATACTTATTACCTTTCTGGAACACATTGCCAAAAATGTTTTTCATCGTGTATTCCTAATTATGTATAGTTTTAGTTTTTGTATAAAATTATTATTGAAATTTGGAGGAAAAAAAATGTAAATGTTTTTTTTTTGGTGACACGCTAACAATCATAGAATTTTGTCAAAATTGAGTGAAAAATATTGGAGTTCAGTCTTGATAAAAATGTTTACAAATAAAAGTTTTCTATCTTGGAAATTCTCTGTAAGTACACTTTTAATCTTAATTGTTCTTCATTTTTAATTTTATTTATAAAGGAACTAACATATTTGAAAGTTTTTAAAAGTAAAATGATGTTGAAAGAAAGGTGATATACTGTTTTGGAATATATTAAGGAACAAAAATTCAAATTTTCAGTATAATCACACTTAAGGACACGATTTTTAAGATTATCTAAACAATAATAAGGACACAAATGGATTGTAAAATTGATTTATTGAATCAATGATTTAAGAAAATATGTAATGAAAAAAAGGGAGTTTATAGTTAAAATATATTAATGAATAATAGGTCTTAAAAATTTATATAATAGAATTTAGCTGTTAAATTTTTAAGTTAACATAAACTACCAATACATTTTGAGAGCATTTTATGTGCTAAATATGTAATTATTTCATGTTTCTATACGCAATGAAAGGGATTATTATCAAAAAATATAAATGCAAGTCAAAATAAAGTTAAGGTTATAAAATAATTATATTATATAATAGTATATAAGAGTAGATAATAAATATAATATTGTAATATAGAAATCTAATTCTACATACAATTATTTTTATTTTGAAAAAAAAATCTGAAGTATTATGACAAGAGTAATATATTATTACAGGGAATAATACAACTTAAATTATGGTATACAAAAATTGAAAGGATATAAAGTTTATATTTAAAAATATTATATAAATTAATAATTGATAAAAATATCATTTCTAAATTTTATTTTAATAAAATATAATTTAATTGATTTTTATTAAGCGAAAAATAGTAGCATCAATTTTAATATGTTATAATGTTAGCGGATAATTTTTTCGGAATCACTTAACAAAAGCTAATATGAAAGTGATTGGATTCAATATGAGCAATAACTTATTTTAGAAGTATTTATTTTTTTTTGTAAAAATGCAATTAAAATCATATTTTTAAAAAAATATTTTAAATTAACTTTTGTAAAAATCGGTTTAGCAATTAGAATTTTTAATCCATTTTTAATCACAATAAATTGAATTTTGATAACTATTTGTTTATCATTTTCAGATTGTTAAAAATCTATAATGTTCTATAAATATCCCTTCTATCGAAAAACATTCCATTGTCAGAGATTGCAATTAAATAACTAGTTTTTGTAAGTTTTAAGAAAACAAAAAAACAAAACAAAAAAAAGATAAATGTGCTCTGATATACATGTAGGAAAATAGCTATTTTAACCTTTTGAAATCTGTGTTAAAATACAATGCATACAACGTTAAAAGCAGAAACTAGGTAAAATTTTTAAACTCAAATTTTCAACTTAATTTATAATATTCTTTTCTTAACTATTGTACAACTATTATTGAAAATACAAAGTAAAATTTTATATAATTGAAATTTGTTATGTTTGAGGATAAATAATTGTAAAAATGATTGTCAATTGCTAGCACAGAAAAATATTATTTATATTAAAATTAGGTTAGGAAAGTATTAGATTAATTTGGATACTGAGATAATAAAACTTCGTTTTAGTTTCACATGAAAAGAATACATTTTTTATTCATTTTTAATGGATAAATTATAAAGCACACTTTTATGCAATTTTTCTTTATTTATTAAAATTATTTTTAATTATAATGTACTAAAATCATAATAAAAAGAGCATCAAAATTTATTTATTAGTTTTTATTTATAAGTTACATGAAATTTATATGTGTAATATATAAACTATGGAATTAAGAAAACTTATTCCAGTCATAGCCATCATTTAAAAAATTATACAAATTTAAAAAAAAAAAGATTTACTCTTAGTTTTAATATATTTCGCATTTTTTAATTGAAATTTCATTTTAAATAATATAATAATATATTTTCAGCAACTTATATTTAATAAAAAATAATTAATATTTTTATTAAATTGCAATTAAATTTGCTGATGACTTATATATGTATAGTTATTTTACTTGTATATGTTGAACATAATAAACATTAAGCTAACGTAACTTGGATTAATTCATCAGGAAAACATGAACAATAAATGACTAATAATTTATAAAAACAATAAATGACTAAAAATTTATAAAATCAATAAATGAATAATAGTTTATATCATAAACACCAAAATATTGTATTTATTGAATATTCGATAAGACATGTTTTTGCGACGCAATTCAAAACTAATAAAATTATTAAATTTTTCATCAATTAATGTTTATTGTTGCGGAAATAACTTTATTACAGATCTTTTAATTACGAGTGTTTTTTAAAAGAAAGTTAGATAATTTGTTTTTACAGAAGATCCCATCATATTGACATAAGCGTATGCACGTATCTAATCAAAAAGATGTAAACTTATGCGCATATCTAATCAAAATGATGCAAACTTTTGCACGCAGCTAGTTTAAAATTAAATTCTTATAATCTAATAAACATATAAGGTTATTTTTAACTATCATATTTTAAAATAATATAATAATTTATTTTTTCAGTGAAAAAAATGGAAAGTATTTCATTAACATTTTTGGGAATGCAGATTAATATCGTAAATCCTGTATACGTATATATTTAAGGAATATATTCCTATTATTTATGAGAAATTTACAAAATAATTGTAAAATATAAAATTTTTCTTAAAGATTTTTCAGAATAAAACCACTATTTCCCTAGTTTCGAATTGTTATAAGAAAACTAATTTTTTTTGTGCCTATGAAAGAGGAAAATATAAACTTGAAGAAGATTCTTCGATTATTTATTTTAAATATAAAATTTTGTCTTACAGAACATATTTTCAGGATTAATAACTTTTTGAAAAATGTGTGTTTTAAAGTTAATAAAACATGATATCAACGGTTATAAAAAAATTAAATGTAATTTGAATTAAAATATGATAAAACGTGCTTTCTAACTTAACATTAAAAAAAAATTGGAATTTTCAGCAAATTTAATTTTTGTGCTTTGTACATTTATGCTAAGCGTCAGCTTTTTAATAATAGTGATAAAAAGCTGAAATATACTAAAATATAAATCACTAAAATATATTAATAGTGATAAAAAGTGAAAAAATATTGAGAAAGAAAAAGTTTCAAAGTGATATCAGAAAATTATAAGAAAGAAAATCAACTATAAATATATTTTGAAAAGGGAATATATATAAATATATGGTAATAGTAGGTTGTTAATTCAAAACCTTTTTTTTTTAAATTCTTTCAACTGGGGCAATAAATAACTCACATGTTTAGATAAATAATGCTTATGTTTTTGTAATATTAAAGAATAGTAACAAAAATTATTAGTTTAAATTTTTTATGCTAAAAAGAAGTAGAAAAATAGTTTTTAATAACTATTTATTGCTGATTCATATCACTTTATAACTTACATTAGTTACATTAAAGTTATATTTATTTAATTTATGTCAGCCTCTTAAATTATGAAATTTACTCAATTTTATTCAAAAGTTAGATAAGGAAATATTTAAATTTTTTTTAAAAATTAAAGTGAATATGTCTGGTTACCAACTTTAAAATTACAAATGTTTCTTCGACTGTAACACCAACAAATAAATCATGACTAAATAAATATTTAACTGTTATAAAGTATAATACTTATTGAAAAAGTAGTTTAGGTAATATTCCGAGAGTTATTTCAGTATTTCAGGAAGATTTTTGAACTGTTGAAATTGATTACTCTAATAATGCAAGATATTTTGTGTGTTTCTAGAATGTTATTTTTTGATATAATTATTATGACATTTATAATTGTTATAATTTAATATGTATATTGAGTTAATAAGCAATACAAATAAAATTTAATAGTAAAACTAACTTATAAATGTAATTTAATTGTAATTAATAAAAAATTGAAATTAATAAATATTTAATATAAATATTAAAATATAAGCAATCAATTCAAGTATTAAATATCGATATGAAATATAAATGCGAAATATAAATGTGAAATATGAAATATAAATATGAAATATAACTATGAAAAATAAATATTATGCATAAATATTGCATAAAAATAATAAAATGTAAATTAATGCAGCAATATAAAATATAAGGGATTATTTATGTAAAAAGACAAGTTGAAAGAAATTATTCAATAATAGCCTTATTAATCATTGTAGTCAAAATTTTATTTTTAAGAATTGTAAGCGTTTAAACTCTCATATTAGCGCCAAACTAGATATCAAATTAGCTCACTAATTCAATTATACATATCAAATTAGACTAATCAAATTAGCTGTAATTTTCCTTTCTTAAATGTTTCTTAAAATTTAGAATAAATATTGGGATTTGAATGCATCAAATATTATTTGTTTTAACACATTTTTCAATTTATTAGAAAACAATATTAGAAAACTCTTCGTGGACGAAAATAGAATTATTTCCTTCTAAGAAGGCGTATTCAAGTATTCATATACAAAGAATGAAATATTAGAGAGTATTTTTTTTACTAATATTCTAAAAATGTGATACTTCGGACTTTTGTTAGAAGTATATTTCCATTTTCCATTCAAATGTACTAAAAAAACAGCATTATATGTCTATGATCTTTATTATGTTTATGTACACAAGCAAGTATTATGAATTTTTATGTTTTATAAAAGAAATACGGCTAATTCGTTATTTAGAAATCTCAACCCATAGTTTAAACCAGTTAGTTATTCATTTTATAGCATTGTTGTATTATTTATTCTTAATGCTTTAGGGAGAAAATAAGGGGAAATTCTCGAACACACTTTGGAAATATTTGGAATATATTCATAGTTCAAATTAATTATTTTTGTAATTTATAGCATCATGTATTTATAGCATTATTACATTATTTTTTATGTTAAATAAAACAAGTATGATCAGTTTTTTATTTGAAATTTAAATATTTCGATTGTATTCATAGTTTTAACCAAATGATTAAGTATTTCATACGACATACAAAAGTGTTCTATACTAGTATAGAATTATGAAAATGTTTAACTTTTAAGGATATTTCCATGTAACATGATTAGAAATTCTCCAAAATTATGTGATTTTTATTAGGGGGACCAGAAAGTAATGTCGTTTCGGTGCTTTAAATATCCATTGGTTATAAAAAACAATTCATTTTTTAAAACCCGGCATTGAAAGGTTGTTGCTAACGAGGGTGAATACATTATTGATTAAAGAATAAAATCTTGATAACAAAGGTCAAATGCGCCGAAACGACATTACTTTCCGGTACCCCTAATATAGAGGTAGCCGAAACAAAAAGTGGACAAGTGGAAGCGACCGATAGCAGTTTCATAATAGCGAACTGTAAGGAAAAGCAAAAATAATCGACCATAGACTGCGCATAAAACAGTTTACATGAGAGCATTTGAAGCGAATGTAAAGTCGAGTTAAGAAGGATACTTCCAGAATAGAATACGAAAGAGTATAATGAATAGTGGTATAAGGTGATTCAACTATTTTTTTACCCGTGTCAGACAAAGTTCTTGAAAGATGTCTCGAGTTGTAATTCTCCTCTTATTTTTAATAATTTCATCATCAACAGCAGTGAATTTATGGAAAATCAAAGCAATTTCTTGCACCGAGTCTTAGAAGCATCGATTTTTATACACGCCCTCCACGAAAACTTGACCATTTTTTTCCAGTTGATTGTCCTAGATAGTGTTTGCCATAAACAGCAAACGACGAGGAATGTCCTCATTTCCATCACCTTCAATCATTAAAAATTGGTACTATTGCGCATAGTTCTGTTCTAAACACAGTTATCTCAGCATAGTTTTTCATTCATTTTAAATTCTCTCATGTGAACTGGTTAATCTGTCATACTCTAACCACGTTGCACATCCTTTACCTTAATATATAATAGTGTCACCATTGTATTTCTAAAGAAGTCTCTCTTGTTCACTTATCATTTGGGCATCTATTGTTTACCCTTTGATGAAATTAAAATGAAAAGCTTTATAATTGATAGTATAAGATATCTATGCATACATTATAATTCTAAAAATATTATTTACAGTCTTTTTAGTTGTTCGTATTTCTTCACACAAAGGTTTTAATTGAAATTAATAAGTTACTTTTCATGAAATGAATTTTGAAAATTTGATTATTTTTGTAAAATAAAATTTACTAATAAGGTGTTAAGTATAATTCAATAATATAAAGAATTTTTAGAAGCAATGATGAAAGAAATCAAGAAAACATGAATAAATAAATACAATGGATTTTTTAAAATATATTTAAAATCACATAATGCTTTGTTATTAGCGTAACTAATCTGTTTAAAAACTGTGTTAACGTGAAATAATTCACTAAAGTAATTAACTAACGTAATATCTCAACGAACTACTTAATAAGACTTAAAAACATCAGTTATATATAAATTAAATATGGCTCATAAATATGGGAGTGTTATCGCTATGCTGGAAGGAGCAATACATAGTTCAAAGTAATGAATAAAAAAAATAATTTAAAAGCATATAGCTGTTTCAATACTATAAACAAGCGTAACATTTAGAGTCAAAACTCAGAATTCCAAAGAGAGACAAAGTTTTGCGCAGAGAAATGGATTCGGCTACGTTGTGCCTAGCTTAAATGGTTAAAAAAGGGTTGAAATATAAAACAGTGTCATGAACTAAGATTTTTTTAAAGCGTTAAAGGTATAAAGACGGAATATAGCACCGGGTCGTAGAACTCGTGTTTTCACGAAAAGAACAAACTTTCTGATAGCACTGAAGCAGCTGCATGCCCAATTATTTTTTATTTACGATCATTATGCTATATTCAGAAGCGTATCCCAATTTATTTAAATTTTTTGCTGTCACAGAAATTCATTCAATCATTTTTCTTTAGCCAAACTAATTTTGACGCAAGAAATGCATTTGGCTATAAACAGTCAACGATTAACCAGAAAAAAAATCAGGTCTTTTACGCCAAAACTAAAACTCCAAGAGTGGTAACGCAATGACGCTAGCTGGTTTAATTGATGTTGAGAATTTAGAAATTTTACTAGTCAGAATTGGAATATAGGCGAGTCATAATTTGTGTTTCCAATTCCAAAAAAATAAACTAGAAAACTAATTTATTCAAATTCACTTTGTAACTTAATTCTTTAATTTTCGTCTATCACTGGTCTAGTGGTTACTGTACTGGACTACAGGGCTAGTGGTTGTGGGCTCGAATCCCACCATAGGCATGGATGTAACTTTCTCTCTCTGTTCTATGTCCTTTCTTCTGTGTGACTATAACCCGCCCTATAAACGGGTTTGTGGTTTTAGGACGTGGCATAGCCACAGATGCCCACTGGGTAACTATAAGAGAGTAGTAATTATGGCATTTAAATAGATCCTATCCAATGAGAAACAGAACCGAGTGCCCTCCATTGAAAAAAAAACATTTCTTTGATTATTATACAAGTTTTGATCGTTGGACGTGGCATAGTCGCAGGTGCCCACTGGGTAACGATAAGAGAGTAGTAATTCTGGCATTTAAATAGACCCAATCCAATGAGAAATAGACCCGGGTGCCCTCCATTGAAAAAAAAAACATTTCCTTGATTATTATGCAAGTTTTGATCGTAGAACGTGACGTAGCCACAGGTGCCCACTGGGTAACGATAAGAGAGTGGTAATTCTGGCATTTAAATAGATCCAATCCAATGAGAAATAGACCCGAGTGCCCTCCATGAAAAAAAAAACATTTCTTTGATTATTATGCAAGTTTTGATCACTTTCTTTTCTAAAACGTATTTATTTATTTTTTTCAGGTTGATTTGCAGCTGGTGAATCAGATTTTTATAAAACTTCGTATCTTTGTATTGATGAATTTGTTGAGGTATAGAACAGTTGGTAGTGGTAGGTGATTTTTAGCTTCGTATGCTGACGCGATCAGCAGAAAAAACTGTCTGTGCTACCAGAAGAAGGTGGTGGGTTGGAAACCCACGAATTATTGTTTCGGACGCCGTCCTTTCTCCAGTTCAAGCTGGTGCGACTACAGGACACCCGGGGGATGGACTCGCCCGAGAAGCTGAACGGCTTTCTCACCACCAATAATGGCAAGTCATTAGAATTCCTTTTATCAAATGTAACCAGTCATTATTTATATGAGAAAATTATAATTTTTTCGATTTTTAAGACTTTCTAAGAGCAAAACTTTGTTACTATCTATTTATAAAACCTCATCATTATGAATGCAAAACAATAGTGTCACGTGTGACGCACCTTTTCCCTATGCGCTAAACCTTACCCATTTTGTAACCTTGACCTTGTCCAGTTTGAATTAGCCCAGTCAAATTTAGCCCAGTTTGACATAAATTGTTTTGCATTACTTATTTTAAAACGCATTATCATATGTTTTTATATTCTGTTGAAAAGCAACCATTATAAACTGTAGAAACAATAGAAAAAAAAAAGCTGTTATAACAGAAGTTTCACAATTTTGCACATAACTTACCTTAAAATGATAACAAATGACTGAGATTGTAAACAATTATTCTAAATAAATTTTTACTGGTAGTTTATCCTTCCCTCTTTGTAAATGCTTTTATTCTCCATTTATTGGGATTATTATACATCTATGGAGGCAATGATCTAATAAAAATGTAGCTGCTACTTTTTTAAACTTTTAATAATTAACATACAAGTTTCAATGACTTCTTGTACATCAAAAGATTGTTATAACGACAATTCGCAAAAGCAGAAGGATTAGTCTACATAGAAAGCTTGTCGTTATAAGAAAATATACAAATTTATTGTTGAAATGTAAATACCTTTAATATCTTCCACATACTATGCTTCAAATAACAGTAAAAACTTAAAAAAGTTTTACGTTTACTGTTTTCTAAGCTTCAACTAATAGTGGAACTTGAAAAAGTTTTATAGTTAAGACTAAAAACAAATGGCTAGAGAGCAAAAAGTTTTTCAAGTTGCAATAAAAAAAATTAATGGAGTTTAAAAATTGAGTCTTAAAGTCCTTGATAACGCGATAACATTGATTGAAATAGGAGACTGATTGATGTGGGGTAAACAAAAGAATATTTTGAAGTGTGAAGCAAGATTCGTTAAAATAGCAGAATAATTTTTCTTCTACAGAAAATAACTACTCCGGGGGTCTCATACGCATGTTTATCTTAAAAATGTTAGGGGCTAAGATTGTAAGTAGGAAATTTAGTGAAATTGCATTCATTTTTCCCTTTTCCATATTGATACCAGAATTTAAATAATATGCTCTAGTCAGCTCTTTTTTTTTACATAAACTACGAAAAACATATTTTAATAAAAAAGAATGCTGCAATATCGAGAGACTAATAATTTATAACTACATGTAAACATGCAATTTTTGTATACTTAAAACTAGCGCTTGAGAGTGACTTGAAAACTCGTCGTACTAGCAGATTTAGTTCGTTATATCGAGATTATTATGTATTAAGTAAGAATACCTTCCATTATATTTAGAGCACTTGGTTATAATTTTAAACTATCACTATTTTTTGCAGTTACAGTTTGGTTTCTTCATTAGCAAGTTTTTTATTGAATAAAAATTAATCTTATACCTTATAAAAATGTTAATTATTAACTTTTTAATTTTTTAAACATTTAGTTTAAAGATTTAAAAAGTACACACTTATAAATAATTAAATATATATTAGTACATACTTATAAATAATTATCGTTGCTTTTCCATCATAACGACTCAGGTAAATTTGGTTATTTTATTCATTTTTCAAGTTTTTTCAATAGAAATTACCAAAAATAAAAAAAAATTACAAAAAAAAGTTGAGTTCACATGCACCCAATGAGTTTTTGGCAACTTTACCACTTGCGTCGGCGAAATTGAAAAGTACCCAATTATACTATGCTATATTATTTTCAGTTATAAAAATTTCAAAAATACAAAAAACTTCTAATTCTAACACAAAATCTCTAATTTTAAAATTCACAGCAATGCTTCTCATATGAAAATTTTGAAGCAACCGCAGCCATTTTTTATGTTCTTTTTTTTCTTCAAATTTCTTTAAAACCCCAATTAACATTATAAAGTTCATGCTACTGTTCATCAGAAAAGTATCATGAAAAAAGTAACGCATGAATAGTGTGCTTATTGAAAGCATTTTAGATCGTTGTTAATAATTAAAATTTTTTTACTGTTTTACATCCTGAAATAAATAAAAAAACATCGAAGTATAACGTGATAGACATATTGAAAGGATACAAAAACGTTATAAAAATTCGACAAATCACTATTGGAGAAGGCAGGAGCGAAATCATAAAAATCAGTTTGATTCTCGACTTGAAGATGTCTCTAATAACCTCCTTTCCCTTCCTCGTTTTTATTAGCTAATGAAACAGGTTTTGGTGGATTCTGTCTGTTTCAAATTATTAATATTATTACTAATTTTTTCTCCCTGAAATATTAATTATTACTCTCTCAAATTTGTATACTTAGGACTTTTTTCTAATTAAGATTTTGAAAATATATTAAAGAAAAAAAATTTCAGTGATTTCAGAACAACTTGTACATACAATTAAGTGCATAAAGAAACAAAAATATGAGTAGAAATGTTTTGCTTGGTTTTTACCTAAAAATCAAATTATTTATCAATTTTCACAAGTATTTGGAATATTTGTCCTAATACAGCTGTTGTGAACAATATTAGCGTTATTTTGCTCATTTAAATTTCAAACTTAATAGAAAAAATTAAACTTTCAAAAGAGAGATTTTTTAAGATCCAATCAATTATCCAATCATGTAACATTCTTTCATTTCATTATAAAAAAAGACTAAAATAAAGATTATAACAAGCTGATTTCTATTGTTAGATTTTATTTTCTCTCTATATTAAAAGATTGCAAGGGCGTCAACCCCTGTTTTGAAATTCCACCCCTGTTATTAAAAATTACACAGGTGTGTATAAAATATGGAAATAATGTGATGAGATAAAAAAACAAACAAACTAGAATTCGATTATTAGTTCTAGAATTAACTAATAATTTTTACTAAAAATAAACATGCTGTCCGATCTACTGCCCGCTAAATTGCAACGACAGAGTTGAAATTTGACGCGCAGTTAAAACGTTTTTGAATCATAAACTTCGAGGTTTTATTTATTTCGTTTTTTCTTTTTTTAAAAATTCCAATTTGTTAGATAGTTATTGCATTTTATTTCTTCTTTAATAATCAGTTATCCGTTATTAAGGAAAAAATTATGTCTCATTTTGTAAACTCGAGTTTGACTTGATGTCAAAAGTAACGAAATTTGAAAAAAAGTAAAAAATTAGAGATATATTAGATGTTTAAATATATATATCCTTATATTTTTAAAAATTTCGATATAAATGCTAAGACTAAAAATAAAAATTGTAAATAAAGGAAATAAAAATTGTATGTATAAAGGAAATAAAAATGTATAAAGAAAATAAAAATTGTTTGCAATGATATATAAAATCTTGATTCCGATGACATAGACGATAGATGATATAAGCTTATCGTTATATATTGTTAAAAAGTAAAATTGCTTCTCAATTTTTTCTTCTCATTGTGTCGTACAGTCGGTATTCCTAAATTAATTTAATTTAATGCTATGTTGATTATTTATCAAATCTGGGTATCCTTTAATTTCGATATCATTAACATATTAAAAAAATGTGCATCGTTAAAAATATAACAATTACATATTTATAAATAAAATTATCTTTTTTATCAACTGTTATTATTTTTTATTGATGAATGAGCAGCAACCACGAGGGTTGGTGAGCGGAGCGAACATGAGGCGAAACCTCCTAGTTCAGGAAAAAATATATATATACTATAGCCACCTACGGGAGGAAGTAGCTTTTTAATGAAAATGTTAACAGCTGAAAAGGTATGGACCAAAACCAAACAACCTTGTCCTTGACCTTTGGAATAGGACTATCCATTTGAAGAACTCCTTTTCGAATGAACCGGTCGATTAACGGGACTCTCACCCCATCGTTTTCCCGACTTCGAGGGGAAGTTTCGCGGGAAAAGCGCACTACACTTGTTGGAGATTTTGACGGGAGAAGAAAGAGATTTGCCGCGGCCTCCTATGCGTTAACATTCCCGATAGATTGTAGTTCATTTCCCGGGCTTGTATTCTTTTTTTAAAAAAAGGGTTTTCTTTTTAATTATATCGCACTTTTATGAATCATTTAAACTACATGTAGTCATGGGTCTGTAATCCTTTAATTTTTTTCGCTTGTTTTGATTGGTTTGTGTTTGTTTTGAATTTTCATTTATGACTCGACTTCTAATATGAATTAAATTCGAAAATTATGGTTTTATATCTTTTATTTATTTCATGTTTTTATAAAATGTAAATTTCGTGTAAAATTGGGTTTGTTGTAATTTGACTTTTTTTCGCATTTTTGATCGGTTAACGGTTATTTTGGAAACTCTAAGCCCTTGCTTGTTACAAATGAAATTTTAAAGTAAAATTAAACGAATTGAAATCAGCAAAAAATTTATTTCTTTTAATTTTAAATTGAGGATATTTTAAAATTCTGCTCTGAAGTTTTTATGTTGTCATATTTATAAATGTGTCATCATTAAAAAAAAAGCATTCCAACTATTTCATTTCAAACAATACTTTTATTCTTTGTTTCTTTTAAATTTATTATGGGAAAAATAACTTTCTTTAGTTTTTTTGTTTAGTTGAACTCACAGTTTTACTTTTAATTATATCGCACTTTTATGAAACATTTAAACTACATGTAATCATGGGTCTGTAATCCTTTAAATATTTTCGTTTGTTTTGATTGGTTAGCGTTTGTTTTGAAAATCTATTCAGGACTCGACTTCTAATATGAAATAAGCTCGAAAATTATGGTTTTATATCTTTTATTTATTTCATGTTTTTATAAAATATAAATTTCGTGAAAAGTTGGGTTTGTTAGAATTTTAATTTTCGTATTTTTGATCGGTTAACGGCTATTTTGGAAACTCTAAGCCTTTGCTTGTTACAAATGAAACCTTAAAGTAAAATTAAACGAATTGAAATCTACAAAAAATTTAATTATTTTAATTTTAAATTGAAGATATTTTAAAAATCTGCTCTGAAGTTTTTATGTTGTTATATTTATAAATGTGTCACCATAAAAAAAAACCAATCTCTTTTATTTTCAAACAATACTTTTAGTCTTAATTTTTTCTTTTAAATTTATTTTGGGAAAAATTACTTTCTTTAGTTTTTTTGTTTAGTTCAACTCACTAAAAAAAGTTTTACTTTTAATTATATCGCACTTTTATGAATCATTTAAACTACATGTAATCATGGGTCTGTAATCCTTTAAATATTTTCGTTTGTTTTGATTGGTTAGTGTTTGTTTTGAAAATTCATCCAAGACTCGATTTCTAATATGAATTAAACTAAAATTATGGTTTTATATCTTTTATTTATTTCATGTTTTTTTAAAATGTAAATTTCGCGTAAAATTGGGTTTGCTATAATTTGACTTTTTTCGTATTTTTAATCGGTTAATGGTTATTTTGGAAGCTCTAAGCCTTTACTAGTTACAAATGAAGCTTGAAATTAAAATTGAACGAGTTGAAATCAACATAAATTTTAAATTGAAGATATTTTAAAAATCTGCTCTGAAGTTTTTATGTTGTTATATTTATAAATTTGTCACCATTTTAAAAAAGCAAACTTTTTTATTTTCAAACAACACTTTTATTCTTTATTTGTTTCCTTAAAACTTATTTTGAGAAAAATAACTTTCTTTAGTTTTTTTGTTTAGTTCAACTCACTAAAAAATAGTTTTACTTTTAATTATATCGCACTTTTATGAATCATTTAAACTACATGTAATCATGGGTTTGTAATCCTTAACTTTTTTTTGTTTGTTTTGATTGATTAGTGTTTGTTTGGAAAATTCATCTAAGACTCGACTCCGATATGAATTAAACTCGAAAATTGGGGTTTTATATCTTTTATTTATTTCATGTTTTTGTAAAATGTAAATTTCATGTAGAATTGGGTTTGTTATAATTTGACTTTTTTTCCGTATTTTTGATCGGTTAACTGTTATTTTGGAAACTCTAAGCTTTTGCTTGTTACAAATGAAACTTTAAAGTAAATTTAAACGAATTGAAATCAACGAAAAATTTATTTCTTTTAATTTTAAATTGAAGATATTTTAAAAATCTGCCATGAAGTTTTTATGTTGTTATATTTATGAATGTGTCATCATTAAAAAAAAGCATTCCAACTCTTTTACTTGCAAACAATACTTTTATTCTTCATTGTTTCTTTTAAATTTATTTTGGGAAAAATGACTTTTAGTTTTTTAATTTATTTCAACTCTAAAGAATATTTTTTTTCTTTTTATTGTTTCATTTTATTTTTAAAAAAAGTGGCTTTTTTTGGCTCAGAAATTATTTTAAACATCTTTTTTTTTATTTATTTTCTCATTTAATATAAGCGAGTAGTTTTATCATATTAATAGTTTTATTTTTATAGTTATACCTTCATCTACCCATTTGGTGTGTATTAATTTTATGATAGTTTTAAACTTTTATATTTTGCATATTGTTAATGAATTAGCAAGTTTCACTTAAACATTTATTTCATTAATTATGTTAAAATAATTTTCAAAAGTTTAGAAATTAATAAATTTTTTCACCCTTACGCCTTATTTTATTCTTTAATAAGGTATTGCGCAGCTTTACTATTTTAAAAATATTTAAAAGTAAGAGAATTTAAATGAGGAAACAATTTTATAAATAATGCGTGTATGAAGTATTTCGAAGTTTTAACTTTTACTTTTCAACAAAAAATGTAGAGCATGCAACTTCTTCTTGAAGCATAAGTTTATTTGAAATATTAGCTTACAAACTATCTATAGCTTTATTTCTAATTTCATCAAATTTCAACAACTAATATAAAGCATGAACATCTCTTCTAATATCATAAATTAATTTGCAGGGTTAATTTTGTAAGTTGCGTAAAGCTTTATTTAAAATATCAACATTTACTTTTAACAAACTTCAACAAAAATACATTTCTCGGAAATTTTTTTAGAACACAAATAAATTTCCAGCGTTAACTGTAAAAGTTTGATTCTAATTTCAACATATAATTCCAATTACAATAACATATATAGAGCATAAAAACTCTTCTTGGAGCATAAAATAATTTACATTGTTAAATTGTAATCCGTAAAGTTTTAATTCTGAATTTCATCATTATTTTTATAGAAAATGCTTTTGCAGAATTTGTTTTCAAATACAATAACATTTGAGAAAAGCTTTAAAAAATACCCATATTGATCAATAGATTGTAAAAATTAAATTTAAAATGGATCATGATATCATGATGTAAGAAAGTATTATTATTGAAATAATACATGATATTATATAAAATGTATACAGGATTTTAAAATTGAACAATTGTTTTAACCTGAAACAATTTATGTTTTGCAAATATTTTTCTAAAACAAACACATTCTAGTTAAAATCCTAAATTTTACGAGTATGACATTAATTTTACAGTGCTCCAATTTTTTTCAAAAACATTATGCTAATTTATAAGCCAGTTTTAATATGTATGATGAAAATATGATGGGTAATTCGTAAAAAAAAGTACCAGAAAAATTTTAAGAATCATAATGTGCATAAAAAAAATTTAATAACGTAGATATGTATTAATATAATTAAAAATGTTTCCAGAGAACTTATTTATCAAAATTAATTCATTAATTTCAGTTTACTTATTTATTTTGTTTACCTGTTTTAAATTAAGTATGAATAGAGTTTTATGCATGACAATAATTTTCACTTGCAGATAAAAGGTTTCAAAAAAATCATCTGAATTTAAAAATGGCAAATTTTGAATTGATAAAAGTAGGGGGAGTTTAAAGATCATAAGTGTTAATTCAAATCAGTATTCTTCTTCTAGTAAAAACAAAAAAAAAGTGACAAGAAACAATAAAATTGGTGAACGATGTTTCTTTACCTGATGTTCGAAACTAAATATTGTTAAACCCGGCACTTTTGTAATATTGTTTTATAAGGATTTATTGCCGTGCAGAATATAGTTAGATAAAAGAGTGATTGTCATCATACCACATATAAATGCACCGGTGTCAAAAAATATTATTGTTTGATGTAGTTAGATTTATTGATGTACTAGATATTGGTGTAGCGAGAGATTACTGTGATAATATTTAATTATTACATAATATTATTGTTAATAAAATTCTTTAAAGGATTGCAGTATGAAAAACAGAAAAAAAATCGTAAGATTTTGAAAATAGATTACACGTGATTTTGTGTCATTTTACGAAACATAAAGGATGATATAGAACCTAAGAACAGAAGAAAAAATGTTTCTTCTAAGCCAATACAATTGAAGAAGTTATAATTTTCTCAAAATTATGCATGTTAAAATATTATTATTTCTTTTAAACTAAAAATTAGACGAGACTATTTTTTCCTCAAAATTAAGCAAGATAAGAAACCATTATTTCCCTTAAACCAAACAAGAGATGAGACAATTGTTTCTCGAAATTGTAAAAGAGAGGGTTCTTTTCTGCAGTTTGATTTAAAAGTCAGGAACCCATTATTTCCTTTAAACTAAACAATAGAAGAGACCACTTTTTTCATACTCAAGT
Source organism: Parasteatoda tepidariorum (assembly GCF_043381705.1). Classification (NCBI taxonomy): domain Eukaryota; kingdom Metazoa; phylum Arthropoda; class Arachnida; order Araneae; family Theridiidae; genus Parasteatoda; species Parasteatoda tepidariorum. The sequence continues at coordinate 30,208,232 of NC_092211.1, forward strand.
AATAGCAGAACACATTATTTTCTCTGAATCAAACAAATATGCGAGACAATTTTTTCCCTCTAAATCAAATGATTGTTTGATCCAAGAAGCTGCTTTTAGCTTTGATATTATCTTTATTCAAAACAATAATATAAAGTATCTCTTGAATGTCAAAGTTGTCCCGCTTTACAATGTGCTCAAAACAAAATTTTTTTTTTGTTTTTTTTTTTGCGTATACAAATATTAAAAAATTCATTTCTAGTGAACAATATTAAATATTAATCCTATTCACCATCTATCCCAAAAAACAAACAAACGCTACCGGAAGTCTTGAGATCCTCTTCTGATGTCGCAACATTAAAGTGACTATTTCTTTTTTTGACGCTGCGTATTTGTTTGTACATGCTCGGAATACTTAGTTTTTCTTAATTTAATATTTGGGACGTGATTTTGTGAAAAAATCTGTTCTTCATATTTTAAAATATCATATAAGATATATAAAAAAAGTACTTTGGGAAATTATCCTAAATTGATTTGCAATTACATGATAGTTAAGATGTGGATGTACGCAATTTGCACCAGCAGAAATTCTTATACGGGAATCTTATACCGGAAGTTGAAACAACCTCTACAACTACTGCCCCCTACCGTGGAAAACATGTAACGCGGTAGAGAATAAGGCGAATAAAACAACGTTTAAACTTCTGCGTGGTAATATTTTTTTTTTCATTAAACAAAATCTTGGAAAGTATTTTGATTTCTGCCTTAAGTTAACTTTATATTTCGCTCAAATAAACATTGAAAATTTTTTTTCCTTATTTTTGTCCAACCACAAAAGTGTACAATAAACAAATCTACTGATTCATAGTTTACTTTGTGAAAACTCTTGATTCTATGCATGCTCTTAGGTCAGAAACCTCCCACATCACAAACAGTTCCCACGCGCTATGAGGTGCTACTTATGATTGTCCAAGTAGTCAGAACCGGGGCTAAAAGAGGGCACAGCGGGAAGTCCGTTATATTTCGCACTTCAACACCTTCAAAGTTGCAGTTAACAAACAAATGGGAACAAAATTTGGAAAAATGGGAAACAACCGGGAGCTTTTTGAAGTATCTAAGACGCGTTGACGCGTTTAATACGCGGCCTCCACCGACAAATTCAAATACAATGATCTATTCAATGAAAAACTCAATACAACTGAGTTTCCACGCTTATCATAATAGCTGAATCATTTTACCGAAATAAAATGATGTAATTTTGTGTTCGATACAGTGGAATAAAGTTGCTTTATTTTTTTCAAGAGGACTGTTTTTTTTTTTTGATGATTTATATGATAAAAGTTAGATTATGAATAAAAATTAGTTTGAAAGGAACGATAAGAAGTTTTCGAAAAAAAATTTCTATTAAAACGTGAAGAGTAAAAGAACTTAATTCAATAAGCATTTTGGGCTAAAATATTTTTAAATTTATCAAATTTATATATGACATCGGATGTATGGTATATGATATATGAAATATTTATATACGGTATATGAAATATCAAATTGTGCATATGATATCAACATTAATAATCTTTTAACCGACATATTTAACTGTTATCGGATTTAACTTTTAATCTGATGTATATAACTTTATTCCGATATAAAAGTTATGTTTTATGTCAGAAAAAAATTAAATTAGGAATTCCCTCTCTGATTAAGAAAAGTTTATAAATGCATAAATTGTGAAAACACTCAATACAATAAACATATGGTATTCATAGTTTAACTTATAAGTCTGATAAAAGTTAACTTATTCGTAATTTTAGGTCTGGTAAAAATTAACTTATTCGTAATTTAACTTTTATGTCTGTTAAAAATTAATTAATTAATAAAGTTTCTTAAGAGGGAAAAAGTTTTCCACAAATTCAATCGTACTTATTGATGTTCTTGAATCTCATAAATAGTTCGTATTTAAAAGATTTTAAAATATCTATCATTGTCGGACGTTATTTTGTTTTGCTGCGTTTTCTCTGACGAAAAGTAATGTTTTAAAATTTTATTAATCTATATTAATTTCTTTAGAAATGATAAAAAATTTATTTTTTATTTATTTTAGTGCTTTTCTTTATAAATAAGAATCTATTCCATATTTAAATAGATTAAATAAAAATTTATTAATTTTTCAATTTTGAAAATATTATATTTTTTATTTTATGCCATCATTAAGATTAAACAGAAAAAAATAATATTATATATTACCAAATACTTATCGCTTGGATATTGAATGTCATTCAATTTTTACTTTAGTTAGAAAATACTTTAAGTAAATTTTTCTTAAATACATTTTTTTAAAAGTAAACTTAATGAATGTTTAAAATTAACTATTAAATTTTGATTAAATAAGAATCACGTAATTATGTTTATAGATAATTTATACCTCATTTTAATCTCTTATAATTTAAATTTATTTCTTAGCTGAAGTTTTCCATTTTTAGTATAATTCAGTCACTAAATATTCATCTGAATCAGGTTTTCATCGAGAGTGTACGATAGGGATTTTACTTAACCATTCAGAGACTTGAAAATTTTCTAATAAATATCATAAGTTCTTTTTCAATAGATTAATTTTTTAAATTCCGTTTACATTACAATGAAAATTTTTTTTATTTACATTTTGAGTTATAGTAAAAACAAATTTGATTTTATAAAATGAAATTAGGTTTAAATACCTTAAAGTTCGGATTTATTCAAGAATAGAAAATTAAATGCATTTTTTATTTAGGAGTCTTGTATCTTTCGTAGAATGTTGTTTCAAAACAAAACACTCCAGCTAAAATAGGATAAAAATAACCAATATTTTTTTCCTTTATAGGTTTGAAAAAAAAATATAACAAATAGAATATTGTTTTGAATAAAAACAATTTTTTGATTTATCTCTGAATTAAACGTTTTATTTTAAATTAGAATGATAAGTAATTTTCTTTCTATAAATGACATATTATTCCTAAATATTTTAAAATTTTAAATTCATTAATAAATTTAATGTCTCTTTCGTTTACAATAAAGCAATTTTTTTTTGTAATTTTGTTAAATATACAAGTTCAGCTAAGACTGAAAAATAGAATGAACAGATGAAATGCACCTATACTTAACAATATATCAATGTTCAAAGAGTAACAAAATTGAATAATAATAATTTATATGAGAAAATCAATTTCGGCCAATTTTTAAAAAAATAATTATCTTATTTCGTTTATATATGTTATAAAATATTCAAATATGCAGGGTCCGCGCTAAGCATTTGCCACCTCCCCAAATGAGATAAAGTCGGTAACTCAGGGGGAAAATTTTTTTTATTTTGGCGAAGTATTGCCAAATAGTTTTCGTTCTACCGAAAAGAAATATATATATA
>NC_092211.1:30211680-30215830 GCF_043381705.1 Parasteatoda tepidariorum
TATATATATATGTATATATTATCCTCGATCTTACCATCGAACTTTTTTGAGCAAATCCTGTATTTTTTATTCGATTACAGTAATTTCCGTTAGATGCGACCATAACCAATAAGAATTATATGAAGTCCAGATACTGTAAGCATAAGCAAAAAGAGAGATTACGTAAGTATGAGACAAATTACCGTAAATTACAGATTAATACGTTCGTTGCCGGATCCCGAGACAAAATTCTTTCCTATTGTTTTTTTTCAATAAAACAGATTAAGTGGCAGAGCCCCCCTCCCCAAGATACATATTATCAATGAACTATTTTTGCAAAAAATACGTTTTCTCGTGACAATGAGATATACAAAAACGAGACAACCACATAATGTTGCTTCAGGTTTATCCTTACATTACTGCTAGTTATCAAAAATTAACCACAACCTATACCTATTTCTTTCCCATTAATTGCTCGATTACTCCTCCCCAACTGCAAAATCACTCTAGATTTGAGCTTGCATACTAATAATTATTCTATTCATAGTAAATTTGTATTTTAATTTGAAATTTTTTACGAGAAAAAATCAATCATAAAATGTTGTTAACTTTACCTTTGACTAAGAATTTCAAAAATACTTTTGATATTTGGCTAACTTACTGGCTAATAATTTAAAGTCCTTAGCATGGGCCCTGAATATGTTTTTTGGTTATGTTTTTCTTAAAAAAATACTATTATTTGTATTAAACTATGCACTTTGAAACTGGCTTAAGAAAAAAAAGTCGTAAGATTACAAGCGTTTTTTTCCTAAACTTTTATAGAACAGGCAAGATTATATTATGAGAATTATTGTACTCTTAGTTGCTTGCCTTATGAAATCTACTTTATTATATGCAATATCCGATAAAAGCAGTTTTCATGTTCATGCTATAAATTGATTTTCTAGAAAATATGGCTGTATTTTTTGTTTTTGTTTATAATGAAGGATAATATTGCATTAACCAGGATAATATTACATACAGGATAATATTACATATTAATTAAATAACTTGTTATATACCTTTTTTATTGGAAGCATAATTTTTACGATTGAAGCGCAATTACTTTAGGAATAGAATACTAGATATTTTTTTATTTCAGTCACAAATCTGTATCATAGAAGGCCACACATAGTTAAAATGAAACATCAAAAAATAGGCTATAATTTAAGACACATTGAAAGAATATTAAATTATAATTAAATTGAAATACTGTTTATGTTATAAGAAATTTATTTATTTTAACAGTCGTGTTCAAGGATACAAATCATGCAAAATTAATAAATGTTTCTATTCTATTTTAATAACTATGTTATTATATGTATATTAACTAACTATAATAAGAAATTTTTCTTATAAAAACTTTTAAATGTAAATCTTTTATGTTAGATTTCAGAACTTTTGTCGTTTTTGTATTTTTAAAATTTCATGTATTTATTTATGCAAAATCGACAATCTTTTGTCTAAATTCATATGCCTGTATTTGTAATATTATTTTGTATTAAATAATTGATTGATAATTATTTTCTAAATAAATTAGTTTGAATTAACCATTCAAAACAATTTCAAATTAATATTTTTATAACAAATTTATTTTTATTAATTATTCCATTTTTTTATTAAAAATAAATTAATTATTTCCATAGGGATAAGACTATAGTTATTTTTTTTTTGGGTAAAGAAAATTTTACTTTTTTAATCTATTTTTGTGGATGCTAAGTAATAAAAAATGTATGTGCAATCTAATAATAGATTTTAATTGTCTATTATTTCATTTTCTGCTTTCTGCTAATTGTTTTTCCGTTGTTTGCTTTATTGCTACTTGATTTACATATATTTTCAACCTAAAAATAAGAGTAAACTTTTAAGAGAATCTTTAAAACCATTATTTTGTTACGGTGTCCTAAAACGGTGTCTTATAAAATCCAGAGTTTCTTATTACTTAAACTTCTGAAACTAGTAGAGAATTGCTTCAGTAATAATTTTGATAAAATTATCAATAGAATATTGTTTTATTATACGTGATAAAATTTAGTAACGTTATGATAATACTTTAGAACATGCCATGAAAATCATTTATTAGCTTAAATTTACTTTCAAGTTTTGGACGTTTTACTAAATTTGTGGTAACAACAACTGTAATTTTGAAAACCAGAATTTCTGGTAAACCGTTACTATATTAATGGAAAAATTACCAAATCAATGTTTTAAATACCCTTTATCTAATTTTCTAATACTAAAATTATATGTTCATTTTTATTTTTTACCAGAGATATTATTACCACACAGTATGATAATACCAGAATTCTTTATCTTCCTGTATATTGTATTTCAAGTATTTTTGAAAGTTTGAAGGCTCTTTTCTCGATTACTATTTTATTGTTCCATTTCTAAATTCAAAACGAAAAACTACCTGTCTACCTAGAGAATCTTGTGCATTTCGATATTAAAATTTATTAATAATAATTGAATAGACATACATTACTAATTTTACATAAATTTCTCGTCAAAAAATCAAGAAGAAAAAATGCAAAATTTATCTTTTGTAATTTTTTTTAAAAACTAATGACAGAAGTTATGTTATTAAATCACATTATGGTCATTGTTTTTTCAAAACAAACCAGAAATTTCAATATTGAAGAATAATGTTTTTTGACACGTTAAAAATTAGAAAAAGTTTTAGATTTTTTTAGTGACGATTTATCAAGAAATTGCGAGTTCTTTTTAGGTACTTTCTGTATTGTACGACAAACTTTTTTAAAAAATTTCAAAATATGTCCCCGAACGTCTTTAAAATAATGAAACAGTCATTTTTCAATTATCAAAACTTAATAAAGAAAAAAAATTAATATTTCAGTGCTTAACGCATTGCAAATTTCGTTCTATAAACTGATTCATTTTTTATTTCAAAAAACTTGCGTTCCAAAAATACATGTGATTGAAGCGAAATTTAAAATCAATAAAAATGGATAAAAATAGATATTGGAAAAATTCAATTATCCTTTTCATTCCCCAAACTTTTTTGATCTTTTTTGTCCAGTTCAAAATCCTATATTTAGAATCATCCATCATTGAGATGTCCTCATCCCCATGTCAAACACCGCCAAGTATTTTAACTGGGGAAAAAAACATAGGGATTTTCAACTGAAAAAGAAATGGGGGGTGTTTCTTATTTGAAAAAAGTGGATTGGAAAGTCGTCGTTGTTACCAGAAATAGAAGGATAATAACAAGTCCCAGGAGAAGTAGACAGCAATTTCTTCTTTCATTTATTTGTCAGGGGAAAAAAATGACACGTGGAAAATTTTTATTGATTTTTATTGATTTTAAACTAGATTAATAAAATCTGTAACTACATACTATAATGACTAATCTCACTCAAAATTTGCGTTTTCCCGCTGTTTTAATAAATTTTAAGTTTATTCGAATATTTTATTTTATAACCTGATTTGAATTCCCGATCCGATTCTAAGTTCACGACTATCAATGTTCAACTCCGTGGCCTTGTAATTTTGAACCCAATCCAGAAGACAAGGGAGCTCCTGGATCAAGAAATGGGACAAACCAACTGTCGTTTAGGACTCTTTGATGCAACTAACTCTTATTTGCTCTGCAAGGAGAGGAAAACCATGAAAACCTTCCACGGTTACTCCGATGGCAAGACGATCCATGACTTGACGACCACTTAAGATTTATATATTTATATATACCGAAGAGCCATTACACCTGGTCCTGCAATTCCCTCACATTGCGAGGGGGTAGCGTGGCAGCACAAATGTGGTTTTTCAAGTAGGACCCAGATGCTCTATTGGATTAAGGTGAGGTGAATTTGGGGGCTAAGACATGACTTGAAAGTCACTGGAATGTTCCTCGACGATTCGATCCTTATGACATGGTGCATTATCCTGTTGGTAAACACCATCTCCCGCAGGAAAAACTGTTGCCATGAATGGGTGAACCTGGTCTGAAACTATGAAACTAAGTAGCTTACAGACGTCAGGGATTGTTCTATGAGGATTATGGGTCCTAATGTGCCCCATGAAAACATTGTTCCTGGGCGAGAAACCATGAAAACCTGGTCGAGCCCATTGTTATAGATGGAGGGTGGTCATAATGTAATGGCTCTTCGGTGTA
>NC_092211.1:30218125-30302161 GCF_043381705.1 Parasteatoda tepidariorum
TATATATATATATATATCTACGAAACTTCTACGAAAGTACTAAGAAACTTCTACGAAAAAATCTACGAAACTTCTTTTACCTATCGAAACAGACTGACATTTAAGGAAAGTGTCCTCTGAATATGAAGACAGGATTAATTTAATACAAGAATAAAGACTTGACTATATGTTAATATTCTTACTTGTTTTAAAGTATTAATACTCAGCATAATTCCCAACAACTCAGAAATTTAATTATTTTCTTAATTTTAAAATCTTTTTTTTTCTCTATTAGAGAGTTTAAGAAAAGAAATCTCTGAATTTGAATTATCTGTAAATAAAATTTTAACCCAGTCAAAATTTCAGCATGAAAACTTAAATTCCAGTAAAAAAATCTTATTAATTAGAAAAGAAGTTAAGGAAGATTTCTTATCGTCGTTTCTTCATTAAATATAGCCAAGCAACCGAGTAAAAAATTTCGTGAAAACTTCTATGAAGTTTTTCGAAATAAATCTGAAATTCCCTTTTCTGCTTTAGAATACCTAATTATATAATAACTTCTTAAGGAACGTCAAGCATTTTAATAATTAGGTCTCACATGACAGCGTTCAAAATAATCTTGGTTTTATTTCTTGTCAGATGTTTTCATTAATTTCGATTTTCCAAGCGTAATTAATATACTTTTTTCGTAGGAACATCAAATACAATTAGTGATTAAATCGATAGAAATCATTTAGCAGTTGATGAATGGATTATTTTATTTTGTGTTAATGAACAAAAAAAGTTTGTTAATATCGAATGTTTTTGAAAAATCTGTTTTTTAATTAAGTTTGAATGGCAAAACTTAATAAAAAATTTCATGTAATTTTAATTTAAAGTGATCTTTGTTGAATTATAATGCATTACCCACAATCACCGAAATGCGATATTTTAAAATATTTTTTAAGTTCTCAAACTGTTTAGTATAATGAGCAGTTATATGTTGATAGTAAAAGATTATCCATTCAATGCTTTTAAAATTATTTATGTTTTGAGATTTGTTGTTTACAAAATTAAAATATGGTAAAACAAATTTTTTTTACTTATTGTCTTTTGTTTGACAAAATTTCTAATAATTAAGAAACATCAAATGCAAAAATGACAGAATCAAATTACCTGGGATATTTCAATGGTTCAGGGTTATTTAAAATTGTAAATTTCTTTTAATTCTTTTCTAATTTACATGATAAAAAATTATTTTTTGTTAAACTAATTATGATATTTCCAAAATAAACAGGCTAGGTCAATTTTTTTAAAGTTTAAGTAATAACAGATCTATAAGTAATATAATCGAGTCTAACCACTTTTTTTTTCTTCAAATACTAAAAAATTATTAGAAGTGTGCAAGCATCATTTAAAATAGGTGAAAAAGTTTTAAAAATATTTTTAGAAAAAACCAATAATGAGAAAATATGTTTACCATTCTTCTTAGATTACTTTTTTATTGACTATTTCTTAAAATTTTTACTTTGCAAGACTTTTTTAGATAAAAGTCCACTTTATAGTTTTTAGAAATATGTTAAGGCATATTTACTTAAAAAGATTTAAAAAAAATACTATATATATTGTAAGAAATTTAAAAAAAAATCAGAAATGTGTAAAAGGATGACTAATTACAAATAGTACGTATGGTTTTTTTTTAAAAGTCGTATCTAAAAATACACCATAAGCGCAAAAGATTTTTTCACCACAAATCGTTATAAACCATCCTTTTACACAAATTACAATTGCATTAATGACAGAAAGTATAATGCCTTCTTATTGATAATGTAACCTCTTTTTTAATTTTTAAATTTGCAAGAAAATTGTTTTTCTAATTAACCAAAAGAAATAAGTTACATTTTTACACACTACTTACTACTAAAATAATTTGAATTTCAGAAATACTTTTGGGGAAAAAATTGTAAGGATCTTTTTTTATAGATTCTTTTTTTGGAAATTTTTGATACAAAACCATTGAATTAATTTACTTAAAATCATGACATCTAATATCAATGAGCAAAAATTGTTGAAATGTTGTAATTTAGAAATTAATAGTTATAATATACTTATTCAGTGTTTATTATATTTACTATTCTATTACAATACTACGTATTTTCTTCATTATTCGTTATTTCTATGACGCTTATTATATTACTGTAAAAAATTCCGGATCAGGTTACGGTATTGGCCCCTACAGTACAGCATCCATAAAATCCATTTTTACCGTCAAGTTGCACACCGTACTTTTTACATAAATATTAGCTGCAAAATCATTGAATCACTGCAATTAAATAAATGTAATATTTTTACAGTAATATTTATTTAATTGCAGTGATTGAATGATTTTGCAGCTAATATTTCGGTAAAAATTACAGTACATCAAATTCTTTTGTTCCCTAAAACTTTGCGGTAAAAAGTATCGGCACCCTGAATGCCTGTGCTTTTCACTGCAATTTTATTTGAATTTTTTTACAGTTTAAAATGGTCTGAATTTCTTACAGTTTTTACAGTTACAGTTATTAAAATTAAAAATTTTATTGCATCTCAAAATAACTTAACCAACTAAAACAGTAAAATAGTATCACAGTAGATAAAATATTTCATAAATATCGTTCAGCTATTTATTAAAAAATCTAAAAAATGTTTTCATACAGTCTCAGAAAATTTTTAAAAAATTTAAAGTTTAAAAATTTGTCAAAACTTGTATATTTTGAGTGTACGCGTTTTTGCGTTTCAAAATTAATTATTTATAGAATATCCTGATCAATTAGAAATTATACGCATCTAAAAATGATTAAATAAAACCCCATTCTACTTGAACTAAGTACGTTTGGAAAAACAGTTTATTAACATCTGAATAACTATTACACATAATTTAAATAAGGACATTTATTCATTATAATATAGAAGTTATATGTATAATATAATGAAGTTATACGTATGTATAAGCTAATTACAAATGTATTTTATAAATACATTCAGTATGCTGTATAAATACATTTGTAATACGTTACATTTTTTATTAAAAATCTGAAAACAATTATCACAATGTTTTGTACATTTTGTAAAAAATTGTATTATAGATACTCTATTTTTAAAGAATCTAAAAGATGCTAATTGATTTCTTGAAGTGTCTGAATTTATAAAGCTGATTGATTTTGAATTATTCGTAAAAAATGCTCTATAAGTAAAACGTTAGCTAATTTTTTAAAACTTCTTAAGTTTTTTTCATTAATTAGGAGATCCTAATTAGCTTCATGAAAATGCAATTAAGAGCTCTGATGAGAGAGGGACAATTAACTTTAAATGCAGTTGGGAGAGAAAAAATAAAACTTTCTAAGTAAAAAATTTTTTTTTCTTTTAATGAGACAAAAAATAAAGTGAGAAATTTTTTTTCGCGAAGAACTGCACTCATTTTTATCTCTACAATGATACAAAATGGTCAAGTTTTTTCAGGTCCATTTATTTAAAAGGGAGAAATTAAAGAAAAAATACATTTTAAAATTTTATTGGTAAATACTTGATCCGATCGTAATTATTAGATGTTAAGAGACTGAAAACATATTGTTAATTTCTTTCAGAAAATGAAATTCTGTGTATACAGTGTGAACGGCACATTGGTTATAAATTTGGAGGGGAGTTAAGGCAAATCAAAAAGATTAAGAATAGCAGAGCAACCCGTGTGCAAAATTGTCATTGTACGCCGCTTGGGGGGTTAAGTCGCATTTGAATTGGAACTTTCATTTATCTCTTTTTTTAGGTAAATTTGTGTTTTCTAATGAATATTGTCAAAAATTACAACTAAATAAGCTCAAGAATAACTGTTTATCGTAATTTAATGATTTGGAAAGTAAATTGGCGAATGCCGTAAGTAATCGCCAAATCAATAAGTAACGATATAAAACCTATATCTGAACCTATCTGGACGTAAGTTTAAGTAATGATTATTGGAAAACGTAAAATAACGATAAAAAAAGCTAAATCCAAAAACCAGTTGACGCATGGGCAAGTAATCCATAAGTAGTCCAAGGGCTATTAGCAGCGTATGGTGACATTTCCAGCCATGTTACTATGTTATTCTGAATGTCGATGTTACGGCCATGTTACGATGTGTCTTACCTCCTAAGTTTCAACTGCGTACAGAATCACTAAGTATCATGCAATATTGTAGTAATCATATAAGGGGATCACAGAAACATGATAGTTCAATTTTTTGTACTTGATCAAGGGATATTTTGGTTAAAACTGAACGGAACACATTTCATACTATGATAGTTGAAACAATACTCTGCTGATATCACTATTCAACCTGAAAGTAGATCCCTTTATGCGCAATATATCAAATATTGCAGATATTTTAAACAATATTGGGATTAAAAGTATCTATATTGCTGTTCAGTCTATAATTGAATCCCTCTAATGTGTACAATATTAAAAATATTACAGATATTTTGAACGATATTGCCGTGTTAAGAGTAGCAATATCACTGTTTAGTTTAAGATCTGATCCCTTTCCGTACGTACAATGTTAAAAATATTGTAGCCTTTTAAATCAGATTGTAGTTCAAATTTATTGCAATCATATTAAAATTATTGAAATATCAAGTTTAATTCTATTTTTGAGCAAATTAGGTCTCTTTCAACTTTTTTGCATAATTGTTTGGTACAATTTGAACAAAAAACTGGTTTAACCTATTACTTAATGAAAGCTTACATTTTATTCATAGGATATTATGTTTGTTTAAAAGATTTAGAATATTATTTTACTTGATTACATTGAAGCGGAACAACAATTTGAACGGAAATCTGGTCCGACCTTTCACTTTATGAAAGGTTACGTCTTATTCACACGATATTATGGTTAGTTCAAAATATCGAAACTAGGATTTTATTTGATTATATGATAGTAGGGTTCAATTAGAACGGAAATCTGGTTCAACCTTTCACTTTATGAAAGGTTACGTCTTATTCACACGATATTGTGGTTTGTTTAAAATATCGAAAATAGGATTTTACTTGATTATATAATAGTAGGGTTTAATTTAAACTGAAATCTGGCTCAATCTTTTACTTTATGAAAGGTTGCGTCTTTTTCACACGATAATATGATTTGTTTAAAATATCGAAACTAGGATTTTACTTGATTATATGACAGCAGGGTTCAATTTGAACTGAAATCTGGTTCAACCTTTTATTTCATGAAAGGCTACGTCTTATTCACATAATATTATGGTTAGTTTAAAATATCGAAAATATTATTTAATTTTAAACATAAATAGTAATGTCGAAGTAATTTTTCTAAGAATATAATTGCAGTGGGGAAAATCGCACTGACCATGTCAACCTTCATCTATGCTAAGGTTCCCCACCATAGAATCGAGTTAACATATCTTATATACTAGTGAATTGGAATTGTATTTTTGTAGTGGTAGACACACTGCAGTACTCCCCCACCAGAATTATAGCCGTGGTAGGATTCGATGATCTGATACCACCAGTTGTATCATTGCTGTTTTGTGAGAAACCGAGAGTGCTGTGTTAAGATCATCGTGCTCTTGCTGATCGCGAGAGAGGTATTAAGTTCACGGTCGTGGTTGCTCTTATGTTGCTATTAGCAGTCACGTGTATGCTGCCAACGTTGTGTGAGATCAAGACAGAGTATCAACAGCACGAGGAGGCGCATAACGACGCAGTCACAAGTAGCAAGTCAACTGTTCGATGTGGACATTCCATCGATGTTGTCGCATTCAAATGAGCGTTACTGTCAAGGTAGGCGTGTTCACATTACGTCCGGATCCCCAATGTGGGAAAGAAGGTGTTATCGACAAAGTCAACCTTCATCTATGTTAAGGTACCCCACCATAGAATCGAGTTAACATGTCTTATATATTAGGGAATTGGAATTGTATTTTTGTAGTGGTAGATACACTACAATAATTCATGAAGGAAATATGAAGAAAGGAATTTTTTGGAATAGGATTTAAAAAATAATATCTTCGTTAGTTTGACTAAAAATTATTTAAACAACAGGTCTCCAAAATGTATGTACAAAATTCAATGTATTTTCGTATATTTAGTTTCGTAAGCAGATTTTCCTTTTTATAATTTTCAGGAGGTGCGGGCACCATCCGCGGGGGCAAAATGAAAAAGGAGTTGTGTACGGCGTGTCAACAGCCCATCATTGACCGCTACATAATGCGAGTGATGGACAATTACTGGCACGAAGGATGTCTAACATGTTCTGTCTGCCATATTCATCTATCTCACACATGCTACTCCAGAGACAGAAAGCTTTACTGCAAGGCAGACTACGACAAGTAAGTACTTCAATGTTTACTACAACATCACTTATTGTAGAAAATGCTACTCTTGGCCACCGCAGCATTATTCATTTTATTTCTAAAAGCTGTGAGTGGCATCAGTTTGGCTTGTTTATAATTTTCTTGGAACGTTTGTGTTTTGGGCTTGTCGCTAATTCTGACTTGTTTTATTTATAATAAATGATTTGTCCTAGTTAATTCTTTGCACTTTATTAAATAATTTCAAACCCGATCTTTAATATTTTTAAACCCTGCAAGTTGGATAAGTTTTTGGAACAGTTCGCAAAACTTATCTGTAACAAGTCTGGAATATTAATTTAGTTTTATTATAGTGTAGTTCATTTTTAAAGAGTTTTGGCATCTGGAATATTGTTCGTAATATACAGTTTATTTCCATAAACATTTTAAAGTTGTGCTTTGGCATCTAGGATATTGATTGGAATATACTAAACTATAGTTTATTTTTAAATTTGTGCTTCGACATCCTGGATATTGTTTGGAATATATTAAATTATAGTTTATTTTTTAAGGAATTTTCAAAGCTGAGCTTTAATCATCTGTGGTATTGTTTGCAATATACTAAATTATAGTTTATTTTTAAGGAATTTTTAAAGTTGTGTTTTACCAATCTGAATATTGTTTAGAATTTACAAAAATATAGTTTATTTTTAAAAATTTTTTAAGACTACGCTTTGGCATCTTGGATACTGTTTTCTAAAATACTAAATTATGGTTTATTTTTAAAGAATTTTTAAAGTTGCTCTTTGGCATCTTGGATAGTGTTTGAATTAAAACGAACCGTAGTTTATTAAACTGGTTGGTATTGTTTGCATTTTACTAAACTGTAGTTTATATTTAAATTGCTTTAAGGCTCTGAAGTTTTGAATGTTGTATTAAATTGTAGTTTATCTTTAAAGAATTTTTGGAGCTACGTTTGGTGTCTTTATTGTTTGTACTAAATAGTATTTATTTTAAAAATAAATTTAGTTTAGAGTTTAAGAGTTTTGGATATTACTGGTATTATACATTAACGTATATAAAATATAAGATGTCGAAAAATAAGAAAAGTAGAGTTCCATATTATTACATCTTTCTACATTACATAAACTCTGAGTTTTAAATTTATTATTTATCTTAAATTGATATAAGTTGGTATTGGTTAAGTATGATGTAATTGATGTTAATGAAATTGATACAAATAACTTAATTGGTATAAGCTTACTCAGTTGTAATAAAAGACATTTTTAGAGATATTTATACGGTAAAAATAAGAAATAACAATTTTTTTAAATTGTCTCTCTATAATATTTAAAAATTCATAGAAATGTTTTTTTGCCGCAATATTTTTTATTCGATTTTTTTATGTTATTAAATTTATTTTTTTTTTCAATATTTTATTTTAAAATAAATGAAGGCTACAATTTTATACAGCAATTTTATAAATACATATTTGGAAAAAATATTTTTATACAATAATTTCAAGATACGAGAAGTTACTGTATTGAACAAACTAACACATTTGTTTAGAAGGGAATATTAAAACTATTATTTTTACCAAATTAATTTTAAAATATTTACAATCTTTATTTTAAAAGTCAAATTATTGTTGAAAATAGTATCCAGAAAAAATACAACCGCAATTTATATTGAACCAAAAGCAAAGGAGATCGCAAAACAGTTGAAATAAAACAGCTTAAAAATACTCTTAAATAAGACTGCTTTGCATAAAGTAGTTACAAATAGTCTAAAATGTATTGGTACTGAATTAGAAACATAATTTAAAATTATTCATTGAATTAAGAAATGAACTGATTTAATTGAATAAGTAATTTATTATCTTTCAATGCCTTAAAAATTATTGAATTAATTGAAGAAAATATTGTATAATTAAATCAGAATTATTGTATAATAATATCACTTAAAAATATCTCCCAAAATAAGATTAGCCAGCATATTAATTCACACTAATTCAATAAAGATGAAGTTAGCATTTTTCTGATATTAAAGAATGTAGTAATTTCATTTAGAGTAATTTATTAGATGAATTTCAGAATGTTTCGTGATATATCATAATTTGATTACGACTATAATTTGATTATGACTTAGATATGAAGATAACTTACAAATTCTACTCTAGCATTTTTTTAAAAAAAATGATCAAATGAGTTTATTTTAAGTTGAATTTAATAACCGTGATGCTGGCTTAAGGATATCATTTTCTTGAATAGTTTAATATAAAGTTTTAGAGCTTAAAATTTAGAAATTAAAATGGAAAGAAAATTTTTATTTTTTCTGTTATGCTACATATTTTGTTGATGATAACCTTATTTTAATTAAATTGGGGTAAATACCAATGAGATTTGTTGTTGACAATGATTAAAATATGTTCATAGTTAAAAATGCAATTTGAAAATATTATTTTATAAAATTCAGCAAAGTTACAATGCAATACTATTCTGCTTGCTTAATAAACATGGTTAATTTTAGACATTGGAAGTGTCTTGGTATATTATCATCATTATAATAATAATAATAACAATAATAATATAAATAATAATAATAATAATTATATAAATAATAATAATATAAATAATAATAATATTAATAATAATATAAATAATAATAATAGTAATAATGACAATAATAATATAAATAATATAAATAATAATAGTATAAATAATAATAATATAATTAATAATAATAGTAGTAATAATGACAATAACAATAATAATATTTAGAAAAAATTCATAAAGTTATTGAAAAAAATAAAAATGCAAGTTATAAGTTTTATCAACAAATTTAGGAATCTAAACCAAAATTCTCATTCTTGATAGAACATTTTTTAAAACATTTCTTTCTAATATTCAAAATCGAATTTATATGGTGAAGGTAGAATACCCCAACTCGGTCATACTCAACTTTCCATATTTGGTCTTACCCCGAAAGTAGAGGCTATCAAAACGAAACAGAACCATATTACTGCAGGACTAAATCCTCATTATTTGTTAGTGTATGGATCCTTAAAAAACGTATAACAAACTAGGATAAAAATATTTTCTATAACTGAAATAACCTACAAATAAGGATAGCTTAAAAAAATAATATTGGACAGTTGTTACTGTAATACAAACTTATTTACAAAGTCACCATGAATTTAACCACATCAGGCTTGTATTACAACTGTAAATGATTTCTTCGAGCTATAGCGACTTCTTTGAATAAAACTAAATGCAGAAAAGTAGTTAAAAACCAGCATTGAAGTTACAACAATATCCATGCACATTCACTATTTAATCTATCTTTATTTAATTTATCTCTATTTAATCTCTCTATTTAAATTTTAAATAAACTTTTGCAAGGTAAAACATGTTCATTATCTGTTCAAAAGTTTTTCGTTTATAAATATAAATGCAGATTAGGTGATCTCTACTAATTTTTGATATTGTAATTAATAAATTATTAATTTTTTCGTAAAATAAAGTTTTCACTTAAATAAAATAATGCTTTTTTAAAATTTTCCGTCATGCAAAAAAAATTTTTTCTCCCGATTTTGAACTGTAAATATGAGCAATTTGTTAGATTAAAACAAAATACAGAGAAACGAGAACTGAGTTTTGTAAATCATTTAAACGTTTTTACGCTATTGTATAAAGTAAATTTTCTTAAATGTTTAAAAATTTAAATGCAAAATTGAATTCAAAAATAATAAATTTTTTAATTCGTTTAATAATTTATTTAAGATCAAATAATAACATAAAAAATATCATAAAAATGTTTCTCTTCACTAAATAATGAAATTAAAATTTGAAATTATTTCTGTTTTGAGTTTGAAAAACAATGACATAGAAGAAATCATAAATCATGAAAATATTTACCGAATTTTTCAACCTTGCAAACACAATCTTAATTTTTTAGAACACTTCTACAACAATTTTACCTTATTTTTCGTATCATTCGTCTAATTTACAGGCTTCAGATATCGTTTTAAATACATCATATTGCATTTTATTTATATTTTCTTGCACTATTGGAGGCCTCCCTTTATTTACAATATATTTTATTTTCATCATTTATATTCGAGTTTTATTTGCGAGTTCTCTAGATACCGCAATTGTTACAATCACATAGTTTATTTTATCGATGTAATTGGTGTATAATTATATAGATACCTAAATAATGATGTAAATATATTTTTCTCTATCCTATTATAAAGACATCACTATCTCCAAATAACAAAGGGCAACAATAGACGAAGCCTACTAAATTTCCGATCACTTTAACCATATCTTCCTGATCATTTCTCTTCCCTTACCCTATAGCCCATCTATCTTTTGATTCTTTGGCGCACCCCCTTAAATAAAAGGGTGGTGTAACGAACGATCTGGCCGATCGTTTTACACCAAATACCCTATGCTAGCAGTCAAAGGATCTTACTAATTGTTGAACCTGGCTGCGTTATTTAAAAGGCAGCTAATGCGATCAATCGGGGTACAGGGGTAGGAAGGATGGACGGAGAAGAAAGATGAATGCCCGTTTAGCAATGTCAATTCTCCCCTCTCATGAGAGGGGGGCATGAGCATACAAGTGGATGAGGATCGTAGGAGGCAAGGGGAAAGGGATACAAAAGAGGGTGGATGGAATGTTGAATGGTTTCGGACATGGAACGTTAGGGGGTTTGTCGTTTCTCTCTTTTCATGTGCTAATGTTGGGATGGAGTCATTGTTTAGAACATAGTTGCGCCATCGTTTTTTTTTTGTTGTTTTTTTTTTTTTTGTTTATGCCTTTTTGTTTCAGCTGGTTCTTCAAGTTGTTTTATGGTGGAAAAAAAGAAAAAAAAAGCGTATATTTTTATAATTTGAGCATGATTATGGTTTAGTATTATATTGATATTTATATTCTAGTTGTTCTATTAGATGAGTGCTATAAATAACATTAATTTTCATTTCATTAGAAAATATTATTATACTATGCCACTAAAGGACAATAATTTTTCCCCTTTTTAGAAATTCTGGAAAATCTATTATTAAGTAGATTTTTTTAAATATATTTAAGATATCTTTACTACATTAATAAGATGGATTTTATAACACAAAAAAACGTAAACATTTTATTTTTCGGATCATTATTCCAAAGGAAAAGGAGCTTTTATCAATCTGATACTCGTGTTCAGCACTTCAAAATTTATTCAGGCGAGAGTACTTTGACTAAGAAGCAATCTCATTGTTTCCCAATATTTGGATATTAGTATCATGTGCCTCGTACATTAGAAGAGGATATAAAAAAATATATTAAAACTGTAAAACAATATTTCACGGGTTTTTTTAAAAAAAATTAAGCTTTACTAAGTATAAACATTTCTGGAATACGCAAAAAGACATATTTTTCTATAATTACCGTTTAATAATCTTGAAGAATAAATAAGTATTCAACATTAAAATCCGCTAATTACATGGTCTTAACATTTCCTTCAAAATCTTTCCACAAAATGCTCTTCAGGTAATTTATATGTTCCCCTTGTTGACTAAATTAGATTTTAAAAAAATGTAGGATTTCATAAAAAAGTAAAAATACTAAATGTGTTTACTATATTTTTGCTATGAGATCAAACTGAATTGAATATAAGGTCACTATAATAAATATTTCTTTTGAAATTCTTCAGTTCAAGATCTTTGGTGTAAAAAGTGATATCCGACATCTTTTTTAAGAATATCTATCATAGTTTCATTTCTTCTTAAGTAGTGTTTAGCATTTGCTGAGTAAAACATATCTGCATAAAATGATTAAATTTATTTTAAAATGTTTCGATTAAATAATTACAAAAAAATGGGCTCTTAAAGATACAGTTTTTTTTAAAAAAAACTCATAATAATATAATAACTACTGTAATTGTAATAACTGCATAAAATGTCTTCCAAAATCATTAAAATTTTTATTATTTATTTTTAGAAACAGTTTTAAGAAGGTTTACTAAGCTTAAAGTTAAAAGTATTTTTGAAGTAAGTTTATCATTTATATAAGCAATACTTTTTATTTTTCCAAAAACAATACATTAGTTGCTTTATTTTATATTTCTAAAAAATATATTTCAGTAACATTTTTATCTATTTGAAAAATGCAAAAATTGCATCATAAGTTTTTAAAAAAAGGCTTTAAAATTAATCAGAAGTATGGCTAAATAATATATCGTAAACTAATAGTGATTATGATAATTTTTAGGGATGGTATCAAAAATGCATCATATGCTTACTGGAACATAAATTGACATTCTATCTGAACTATGAACAACATGAATTTTTTCACTTAAATTGGAAGGCACGAGCATTAAGAGTTTGAAAACATTTACGTAACTCCTAACACGCATAATCTTATTTCCGTTCGGTAAAAATTTATGAGCTGGTGTCAATGCAATGGTAAGCCACATTTTTAATTTATTCAGAAAAATGCATCTTAAAATAAATTTATTAAAAAAGCAGGCAATAATGTTTATATGTATTGTGCTATCATCCAGTATGTGGCAGAAACTTGTTAAATACATTATTGAAAATAATACCAAAAATTAGTATCACGTAAACATGCCCCCTTAGGAGAAAATATGGTTTATCACTATTTTGCAGTAAGACCTTCAGTTATTTATAATCATTCCTTTCTTTTAAGCTTTATCAATTGTTACATCTACTACGCGTTTTAAATTTTTCTAAAAAATTTAAGACCAATACGAAAATAATTTTTTAAAATGAACATGAAAAATTTATTAACCAGTTAACTAGTTTGTATTTACAAAATATTTTTGCAAACCCAAATGCAATGACATTTTTTCTTAGACTTAACTTTGAATTTTGTTAGTATTTTCTTACCTTTCGCTTCTGAAAGTTAAAAAAAAACTATCAAACTTTTTTAAAAAACGGTAAAAAACTATTCAAATTATAAGAAAAACAAAAAAAAAACTATTCAAACATTTTTTTGAATAAAGGTGAAAAAACTATTCAAATTGAAAAAAAAATTCAAGCATTTAAAGAAAAAGGTAAAAGAAAACTATTCAAATTACAAAAAAATGTAAAAAAAAAAACTGTCAAACTTTAAAAAAGAAAGTAAAAACTATTCAACTTATAAAAAAGGTTTAAAAAAATTATTCAAACCTTACCTTTTTTAAAAAGAAAACAAAGTATTTTTCAGACAAATAGTTTTAGAAATTTTCCAAACGATCTCAGGTTTTTTATTAATATACAAACTACAGTTCAAAAACGAAAACTTAAACATTAATGAGTGAATCATTCTTTTCACAAAGAATATTATACTAGTTCACAAATAAAAAAATATTGTTTTTCCAGTTTTCCCTTGTACTTCATAATCGATAAATGTCATATCGACAGACGATAAAGCAGCGATCCATTTCCAGAATTTTCCTTAAGGATGGCAGCCTTACAGGCTTCTTTACAAGATTGATGGTTTTCTTCTTAAGATCCCCCCCCCATTCCATTTTCCAGATCCTTTGACACATCAGGAATACTACATCAGATTGAGTAACATCGGGCGTTCAGATCATAAGATAAAAGATATTGCTGCTGGAAATCTAAATAAAACTTATGTATCGATCTCTAAGAGATATCTAAAAGATATCCAAAAGTGCACGAACTCCCGCTCACGACATTATATTTAGATTATGAGACTCAAGGCGAAAAAAAATAATTCTTCAAGGCGAAGGCGATACTTTACATTTTCAAAAAGGCAGATATCATTTGAAGATGATTAAAAATCACTGCGCCAAGAAAAAAAAAATCGAAGTTTTTTCTTCGATGTTTATTTTGAGAAAATAGAATATTCGATGGAGATGAAAGTTATCATTCGAGAACTTTTCTTTTACTATTTTAATTGAAAACGTGTGTTTTTATATGGAAATATGAAATGCATTTTTTTTTCTTCTGCCAAAGTGAGATATTTTCATTGAAATGTTTATTCTAAAGTGTATAAATTCCATATTTTTCATAAAATGTTTTGAAATGTTTACCCATATTTATTAATATTTCTTGGGACATATTGGGGATTCTTATTGACAGAAATATTAAAAGATGATTTTTCTAGTGAAGTATTTTTCAAATGAATATTTTCTCATGAATATAGCCGAGATGCATTTTTTTTCTGACAGAAATTTCGAATAAAGTTTTAATAATAGTGTGAGAGCAATGTTTTTTGGTAAACGTGCCGAATATTGGAGCAAAATCAGTTCTAAACTTGATGTAACATATATAGTCAAAGGGACAAAAAAGATTGTTTTCACTTGTCACTTTTAAATAAATGCGAATATATTTCCCTTAAATATTGAAGAACTGAAAACTTTTATTTTTAAAACTTCTTATTCCTAAAACTTTATATTCTTCATGTTAGAGCGGCTCTTTTAACATTACAATCTCTCTATATATTACCCTTATAGGGCACCATAAACTCGGGTATATCTCTATCTATTGGCAACACTGTACTTATTATTCAGTTTGTTAAGTTATCTTGAGTAATAATTTTAGTGTTGAATTGTTTTGCGTTAAGTATTTATTTAGAATAATTCTGAATTTCTTAAGAAATAAAAACTTAGCAACGAAGTTTATATTTAGATTTATTTTTGATCTTTTCTAAAATGGTTACAGAAGTTTTAAACATAAACAGTGCTATGGGGCCGCATACTGTCATATATATTATTGGTCACCGGGGTTATTGGAATTTGCTTTTTCGAGCGATAGCATATAATACGATGCTCAAATTAGGCCTCAAGTGGTGCTGAAAGAAGTAGTAAATAAAGAAGTAGTAAATATAGAAGTAGTAAATAAAGAAGTAGTAAAGTAGTAGTGGACATAATGGAGCATTTGGATGAGTATTTTTTACTTACCTTATTTCACAACAGAAAGGGAAATCATTTTAATATTTCTACTGCCTACTATGCTGATATATCCATAACTAGTAATGTCGGTGATTTGTGTGATTGAATGGCTGCCGGACAGATTTTAAATTGTTGCTATAATTCAATATATAAATAACTTTAAAAGAACGCGGATTAAAAGTTAAATAAAAGATTAATAATAATCTTCATTCTTAAAAATAGCTAAAATTGAAATTAAAAGCACTTCCGCGGGAGAAAAGCTGTAGCAGAAGCTTTACGGTGAAAAAATTTGATTTGCATAATCTGATTTGATTTGAAGCAAATTAAGGTGTTAGGATTGCAGAAGGGGTAGAAAAATTGGAATACTTAAGTACAGTTGTGCTGTGCATTCGGTTTGGTTAACATTAAAGTTTATATATTGTGCAAAATACTTTTTAAAAGTGACCAAGGTGGTCCCCAGAAGCAGTTAGCATATGAATGCAATAGTGAGTAATATGAATTCAAAAAATATGAATTAGTAACTCTTCTGAGGGTAATAATTTTCATATTTTCTTAATGATTCTAAAAAATTAGAGTAGGGTACTTTTACATGTTTCAAACCATTTTGACTGTAATTACAAAAAAAACTTAGTTGTTTAGTTAATAATTGTAGAATAATTTTAGCTATTAAATAAATTTAATTAATAATCGTAGGTCCAGATAAACACAATACCCGATATCAGGCAACCATATGGCGATAGTTTTATTTTCATTTTTACTTGATTGGCCTAGAAAGGTTGGTTAAATAATCCTTTTTTAAACTTAGTACAAATATTAGTACGTAAAGCTTTAAACTCAATTTTTGCCTTTTTTCCCTCATTCAATCTTTATCCTGGCTCTCAAATTTCTCAAGTGCATTTTCTTTGTGTTGCAAACTTAATGATCCCCTTCACTTTAAAGTGTTAAAAAAAGTGCATCAAGGCCTGCGCAAATAAACCTTGTTTCAGTCATGTTCATAAAATCTAAAATAAATCTTGAGAAGGGAAATTTTATCCTTGATTTGAGAACGCTTTCTACTCTTGATTTTCCAAGTTTTGGATTTCCGAAAGTTTTTCGAGTCTTCTTTTGAATAGGCAGATTTATTCAAGATGTAAAAAAGAGCGTTTATGCAAATTTCATGTGAACCTCATAGCACGTAATCCAGCATGGTTAAATTTAACATTATTTCAAGCTTGCATGGCTTACTTTCTAATTATTTAATAGCCTTGTTGGGCTTTTTGATAAAGGCTGTTGTTGACATTAAAATAAAAGTTACACTGGAATTTGAAATATAATTGAACATTTGTGCTATTATATTGTATTTGACCTTAAGCGTTGAAAAAATTCTCAATCACAAAATTTAAAAATAAGGTAAAGTAGCTTAAATACTGAAGAAAGAACAATAGCTGTAATCAATAGTGAAAAATCAAATGCATCTTTCACTAAATTGTAATTAATTAAGAAAATTTAATCTTGCTTCCATTAACTTATTCTTAATATGGAAATTATTTGTGAATAAAGATTCTTTCATTAATATTTATAATTAATTCATCATCATTAAAAACAATTACAGTATTTTTGGTTGTTTTTTTTAATCCATTCAGTCATAATGCAACCAAAATTGTCTTTGGGGCAGTATTCTCATGCAGGTGTTTTAGTTCGTGTCACATGATTCTTGGGATATCAAATATTGTTTAAACAGTTCATTTCATTGCTTTAGTCATGAGAATTACTAGTATTTACCATAAGCGAGATACTGTAAAATCACTTTACGGATGTCCGTTAACTTTCAAGAAGCTAACTTTTTCTCCGTGGGAATTGTTAATTTTTGCATTCATTCTCATGTTATATAATTCTGTATTCAAGGCTTGTTTTCATAGCAGGACTTTTCGATGACAAATGTGGAATAAGAACTTTGAACCATTTAATATAGGACACTTTTAAAAGAGATGGTGCGGAATTTGACCCCCATTTAATATACCATATGCTCGTTCTAATTTTTTTTCAGCTTGTTCTCATATTTTTAAAAATAGCTGGTGAGTAATTTGACAACCTCTCATTTTTCCAACACGTGCATTTTTCAAGCATGTTTAGATAATTTTCCTTTGTTTTTCAAAACAGTTTATGATTTGCTAATTTAATTTCTTCCCACAAATACAGAAATACCCACTTTTTTCTCATATGGATGCCGTTTATTATAAAATTTTAATATAATTTTTATAAAAATAATTAAATCGCTTAAGAGGACACATTTATGGTTCATCTATAATTTGATTGATTCATTTTTGGCAAAAAGTTCGATTCACAAGCAAGAAATCAGCTTAGTTATACAAATTTTTTAAAGCTTTTTTTTCCCCATGAATATTTTAAACTTTAGGCAGTATGCTTGCAGGAAATCAATCATTCGTTTTAAATAAGTTCGTAGACATTGGAACAAACAGCCCTGACACTTTTCTCCGAATTTCGATTATAGCACTTTTTTAATAAATATAACCTCTTAAATGATAGGTTTACTCATAGATATAAATCTGCTAAGTACCATAGGTGATCATTTACCACACACCCTATAGATTTCAGCGTTTAATGCTAATTTTACACCTCAACCTACGCTTGCTAGTTATTAGTGGTCAAATATATGCAGTGCAGAGCGCGTGCATCGTACAAGACATGGAGATTTTTATCAGTTTTTTTCCTAGCCTTTCTCGCGTGGAGCCGATTCGAATTAATTTAACCGGGTAGATTACGTTCTGGACCACGTGCTATGGATAGCAATAATCTGCCCAGACACGTGGTGGGGAGGACAATCCGACTCGCACAAGGTGGAAACTTTTTAAGCCCTTTCTTTGTTCCGGCCGCCCTTTGTTCCTGTCCGCAGCAAGATGGTGGGGCGTCGCCACGTGCTTCCAAGATTCGATAGGGGGGGAGTGAGTCTGGAGCACCCCTGTCGGGATAAAGGGGGTCTCCGATTTCTCGGTTTTATTCTCATTCAAATATGATTCTTCCGCTGCGCCCCCTGTTGGAATAATTTTTTTAAGCCCAACTAGGGGAGAGCAAAGCCAATGTCTAGATGTAAACACGTGCTTGCCTTTTCGCGCTTAAAACTGTGTCCGTGAAAGGCATTGAAAAAACTTTTTTAGGCGATAGAAAATTTATTTCCATCCTTAATCCGCGTTTTATTCCCCTCTAGAGGTGAAAAGTAGAGGCACTTTCGAACAAAAATAGACTTAATCGTTAGTAATAAGTTCAAACAGTCATAGGTTAGAGTTTATAGCCATATTTTCAGGACCTTCTATTATGTATTTTGATAACTTTATTCCGTTTGAAGTCATTTTAAACCAACTTTATAAGGAGATATGGTTTATTATTGTTAATATTAGGGAAGGGAGTTAATAAATCGAGACATAATTTAAAGTGAAATATAAAGCCTCAACGGATTTTAATCCAAAATGCAATGATAGAGTTATAGAAAAAAAGTATTTTGATGGATTAGTTGCCGAATATAAAATATTTATTTTGTTTATCATTATAAGCAAAGTGTAAGGTATTCTACCTTATATACCATTTCCAATTCATACGTGAATTAATTCGCAATTATGCATCAAATGAGCGAGGGACTTTGATTCTTAAGAGTGTCCGGTTAATAAAAAGATAAATAAAAAGGATTCTAGCATGCGGCAAGAAGATGTAAAATGATAATTTAAAAAAAGGAGCTGCAAAAGGAGAACTTTTTTGCATAGCAAAGCAATGGTTGTTCTATATTTTTGAACTAATCTACCTTAAAATTCTCCACCAAACTTTATCATTTTTTATAGCGTCGTACAGC
This sequence comes from Parasteatoda tepidariorum, assembly GCF_043381705.1. Classification (NCBI taxonomy): domain Eukaryota; kingdom Metazoa; phylum Arthropoda; class Arachnida; order Araneae; family Theridiidae; genus Parasteatoda; species Parasteatoda tepidariorum. The sequence continues at coordinate 30,237,153 of NC_092211.1, forward strand.
TGACCCAATTCTGAGTTTACTATTCCCCATGTTCGAATGCAAAATCTTGTAATTTTGAATCCAACCTATAAAACAAAGGAACTCCTGGATCAAGTACTGGGAGAAACTAGCCTTCAAGGAGGACTTTATGATGGAACTAACCCACATTTGCGTTACATGGTGATCAAAAACTTCCCGAGGTTTGCCTGATGGCAAGGGGACGCTAACCCATGATCCATTTACCACTGAGGATAATTTACGTCAGCACTATGATCGGTGCGAGCCGGAGGAGGAATTCGTATCGAACAGCCATAGCTGGTATTTGAACCTGGTTCACGTCACGTCACGAAGGCAAACGTTTTATCCTTTGAGCCACCGATTCTCAAACTTTCTTAATTGTAAATTAATATGCTTTTCTAAGAAATTTGATTAATTATCTGCTGAATTAATGCTTTCACCAAGAAAGTACGGAATTAATGACAAGACCATTTTGATCTTTATTATAAGTTTCAGTTACAAAAAGTTTACTATTGCATAAACATAAGAGAGTATACAAACAGATGCCATTCGTTTATGGTTCAAATTACATTAACTTAATATTGAAGTAATAGGTCTGCAGAAAATATATTGCAACGAATAAAATGGTAAAAAAAAGTCATTTCTGATTGCGTCATCTCGAAAAAAATAAAGATAATCATGTTATCCATCAACTAACGAGTACATTACATGATTACATGACTTCATCATTTATTAATTATTAATTTATTAATTCATCAATTTAATTAATTCATCAATTTAATTATTAATAATCTGAAACTACCCATCTATATTCTATACTACATTCTATCTTCCCATCATCAATTTCACCTACAATTCTTTCCCCCCTCACTCCTTCATGTCTCTATTTCTTCTTCTAAACATTGTTTTTTCTTCAAATTTTCATTAATTTCTTCCTTGTTCTTTAATTTCAACACTTATTAGCTTCCTCCTTCGATCATGTATTTATTATTCTTTCAACTTTTTTCTAATTTAATTTTTTTACCATCCATTATTAATAATTTATTAATTAATTATTAATAATAAGTTTCAATGGATTTCAAAAATTTGTGACTTCAATTTTTTTTTAAATGTGTTATTAATGACTATCTTGCATTATTCCATATTTAAACTTCTTCAGTCGGTAATATTATGCATGGCAAAATAAATTAATTAAATTTTCTGTTTGCTTATTAATGAGGTTTTATCCATCTTTTCATATGCATAATCTTAACAATAGTTTGCAATAATAATATTAACAATACTTAAAAAAGTTTATGTTCTGAAGAACTCTCCGTGCGACGTCAAAATTTAAAAATATGATATTAATGATTATCTTGCATTATTCCATATTTCAACTTTTAAAGTTCGCAATATCATGCATGACAAAATAACTTAAAATTAAATTTCCAGTTCATTTATTAATAAGTTTATTCCTTTTCATGAGCATATTTTTAACAATAGTGTACATAATCGAACAAGTTTTGGTGCTCAAGAACTCTGACCATCAAAATCAACGTCGAAATTTTTGTTGTTATTTTATTATTATTTTTTTAAGTAATAGGCTAAATATATATTTTAACGCTTATAAACCGTATAGATGAGTCTAACGTAAAAAGAAATATCAACCCCTTTAGGCTTGGTTTTAATTGGTTTTTGATTGCTGCATGCATAGCTTTGAAATAAATTATATAATTAATGTAATTGTATGATATGTAATAGAATAAGTTACATATAAAGTAACGAAAAAAAATCATAATGGTCTTTTTATTCATTGATTTATAAATGATACAATTGTTAATTGTAGATGAAAATTCATTATTGTTTATGAATAGGTAATATTGTTTACTATTATTTGGTAAATTCCAGAAACACAGAAAATACAATTTCTTTTTCAACTTTAAAAAAAATGACATAACTTAAAATCAATAATTATTTCTTTTTAAATTATCTTATAGCTTTAAGAATTATCATTATATGTGTAATTTTCTATGTATTATGTATGACTATGTAGTATATGTATGAATTTGTAGTATAAGTATGTAATATAAGTAAGGCGCATTATGTATGAAATTAGCAAATAAGTAAACAAGTGTCACCATATAAAACTTCGTCGATTTTATATTTGTATACAGTAAAATATGAAACTAGTATTTCATTTTATACTTAAAATTTGTTTTTGAATTTTTTTCGTTCTGGCTAATTTACTAAGTGGTATAAATAATAAGGGAATTTTCTATACTTTACTGCATTCCATTTAAAGCTTTTTATTTATTTTATTTTTCATTTTTATTTTACAAAATCTAATAAATCAAATCTGAAAAATATTTAATCTTGCGAAATACAGTTAAAACTCAAAAATATAAATGTTTGGCATCAACCAGTATTTTTTAAATTCAAATCCTGTTAAAGGCTAAAAACTAGTAAAGATTATATACTAAAAACTGAGCCTGTAATGGAAGCATGTAACAAAGCCCGTAATAGGCAAATAGGTCAAAACCAGTAAGTATCAACTAGCTTATTTTAAAACAAAACAATTAAATGTTAACCATTTTGTTGTAAGGTCAACAGTGGTAAATAGTTTAATAATTGGTAAGACGAAAAAACAGTAATACATCCATTATTAGTTGACCCATTCTAGTATGGAAGTTTTAAATTTGAAATTAAAGCAAATATTAACTAGTTTACAGAGAAGGCAACAATAGTAAATATTTTTTTATTAATTAAAAGGCTTCTTTTTTTTAAAAAAAAGAAGAAAAAAAAGCAATAATGCACCCAATCTTATTTTGACCCATTCTAGAATGGAACAATTTCAGATTCAAAATCAAAGTAGTAAATGTTAACCAGTTCACTGAAAAATGAACAATAAAAAATATTTTTTTATTGATTGAAACTTTTTTTAATAAAAAACAGTTATACACTTATCTTTATTTGGCCCATTCTAGAATGGACGAGTTTCAAAAGATCAGGGGATTTCTATCACAAAGAATTACGTACCCGCAGGTGTTCGAATCGGAGACGAGACAGGTGTTTGAATAAATCTGATAACATAAAAAAAAGAAAGGTAGATGACAGTATAGGGTTCAATTTTTTTAATGAAAAAAAGCATACATAGCTTTTATTTTTTAAAAAAAAAAATATTAATTTGAGTTTTAAACTGAGAATTTTGTTTTGTGATCTTGATTGTGAGGGAAATAAAAAATGCATCGATTTAAAAAATAGTTCAGTGTTAAATATGTTAAGTTTTTTTTAATAAAAAAAACTATAATGCACTTATCCTTTTTTGTTTAAATTTTAAACAATGTTTTAGATTTCATTAAAAAAATTAAATTTTGACACAATTTTATAATAAGGATTCTACAAGTGTTTTCATTTTGGAAAAATAAATTCAAGTGCTCAGATTTTTATCCTATTTATATTTACTTATGTGTATTAAAATATTGTAGTTGTCGCGAATGTAATATAACGAATTATAAACGTTTTGATAGTTTTTTTTTCAAATTTTATTTTAAATAACTATCTATCCATTTTTATTGGAAAGTTAATTCATCAGTCTCGAGATCCTTATTGTATAAGCTCGTGCTTTAAATGGTGTCGAAAGTAGCTAAAAAGTATGAAAAATATTAGATATTATCTGTTGTAGATCTTAACATTTATAGAATCTTAACTTTATTCGAAAGCGACAAAAACCGTTCCAGTTTAAACTGTTATCGTTCTATAACGTTAACGAGTCAAATAACATTTCGTTTATTTCTTCGTTTATTTCGTTTATCTCACACTCACTATTTTTTTTTATTTTCTTTCAAGTGCAGTTGATTATTTATCAAATTCATAGAATTGTTCATTTCGTTACTATTAGAATATTAACAACATATTCTTACATAAAATTATAGTAATTTTAGATTTTATTAACAAAACAATCTTTGTGCATTTTTAAAAAAATATTGTTTTATTCAAAATTTTTAATTTTATAAGCAGTTTATTTGTGTAAAATAACTTATTAAAATATCGTGCAATGTATTTTTATATAAATTAGGATTAATTGCGAACTTATTTTCCTTTTCGAAATACTAAATTAAATACAGATCCTACACATTTTTTAACATGTATTTGCAACCTTTGGAGATTCCACTAAAAAATTATTCATAGCTTATTCGAAAGTTCTTAAACTTTTTTCATATAATTACCTTTAAGCTAGACAGGGGGAAAATAAAGACACCATATTATTTTGAGATTAAGAATTAAAGAGTGATTATCGTAGAAAAAAAATGGTCCAGGTTTTATTTAAAAAGTAATTTTCCCTCATGATATTACCTTTATGATGAGGACATTTAAGACGTGTGAAAACACAACTTCTGCTCTTTATGCTTTCAAAAAAGAAAAAATAGAGAAAAGCAGTTAATGTACCTTGAAAGTCACCTCCAATGGTGAATGTAATTTATGCAAATAAAAAAAATCACATTAATAATAAAAACTTGAGATTGAGATTCGTGAAATTATCTTATGTTATATTTGTTAAATTTAAGATAAATTTAGATTAATAGCGTGAAGAGATGTATGTACCTAAAATTTAAGCGATGATATTAATCAAAGAATTTTTTGACACAGTTATTCATCAAGCTTCGTATCATAGAATATCCTTTTAAATATTCAAATTGTTTTTGAATTTAAAGAAAACGTTAAATTTTTAAGTTGAAGAGCTTAAGGCATATAAGAGATGATACGGTGATTTGATATAAATGTATAAAAACTTAAACAATTAAAACTGAAGATTAAAATTCGATAAATTATCTTAAATTAGATTTGTTAAATTTAAGATAATTTTAGATTGATGGCGTGAAATAATGTTTATGCCAAAAACTTAAGTAATGATATTAATCAAAAAAAGTTTCACATAGTTAATTACCAAGCTTCGCATCTTCGAATATTCTTTTAAAAATTCAAATAGTTTTTGAGTTTTCCGAAAGTATTGTTAAAGTTTCAGTTGAAAAGCTTAAGGCAAATAAAGAATGAAAATATTTAAGAGCACTTTTTTCGGAAAAGACGCCAAAGGTGTCATTTTTACAGAAACTGTTCCTCAGTTGTTTTGCTCGCCAGACAGAAAATTTAGACTGTATACTAAAACAGCAGTAAAATATTTAGAAACATCTCATTACCTACACAGAAATAGCGAATTTTCTCACACACAGAAAAGGAAAAGAACTCCTTCCTAAATATTTGAAAATGCTGTTTATCATATTACCCCAAGCACTTCAGTTAAAGAATGTCAAAGTTTAATTACAAGAATCTAATAACACAAACTTTCTCCCCATATACCTAAAATAATAGCGTTTCTTGAATAAATATAATCTCCTTCAATTATTCCCTTTGAAAGAAAATACATACCTCCATTATAACCCGTCCCAGATAGCAGTGTAAGGTTGCTTTTAATGTCAGCAACAACCTTTATCACAAAACCCCCATCAAGTTTTATAAATGAATAGCAAATAAACCATGTAAGTTTGAAACAATGCTGAACTTAACTAGATTAGTTTACGTGTAACGAGGTTTACATTAAGCTTGCATAATCAACCCTTTTATATCAAAATTGTATCTGCCCTTACAAAACAGGACTAAAACCTTCTGAATGATCTGAGGATGAATCATCCTAAGTAAATCTCAAGTAGAAAAGTGCTCTCAAACTGAGGTTGAATTCACCTTCTCAAGGTTTATTTTAGATTTTATGATGATCACTGAAACAAGGTTTATTTGAGCAGGTTTTTATTTACAAATATTGACACTGTGAAAATGAAGGTTGGCCTGATTAGTAAGTTTTTAAGACAAACGAAATGCTGCATTTGGGAGCCTTGACAAAGCTAGAAAAGACAAAAACGAAGTTTACAGTAAAAACTAAGGAATAAATTTTTTTTGCATGTCTTTATTCAGTCTTTAAGGAAACAAGTATGGAATACTAAAATTTCTTCTAAGTTTGAAAAAAGATTAATTATTCAACATTTTTATGCTAACCAAATTAAAAGGAAAATACAATGTTTACCGTACAGTTGCCTGCTATCTGAGCATGTTCTCCTCTGTCATTTAAAAATGAGGCTTGTTATATTATATCAAGCTCTACTCTAATAATACTCTTAAACTTAATTTTAACTTTTTTATTGGAAATGAAAAAAAACTTGAAATATTTTTGTCGTAAAACAATCCTTACAATTTTTTAATTTATAAAGCTTTTTGAGCCATTGAAGCCTGCAAATAATCACATGTTGGCCATTCTACTGAAAAATTTGAAATTATGGCTTATCATTTTCTTGTCTTAAGCCCTGAAAATGTAAACATAGTACCACTTTTAAATTAGAAAGTTTTTATCTGATTTTCACGAAATTTTTACAACATAGCACGCCATTTACAGCTTGGTAAATAATAAAGCCATTTCGATTGAAATCTACGTGCCAATCTAAGTTGAACAATTCATTTAATTTAATAATTGAATTCAAAAGTGACCTACTCTGCTGGTTTCACCGAATTTGCGAATTTAGACAATGGCTTTTGAGTGTAGACAATTTGAAAATGTGACTCATCATTTAACTATCCTAAGTGCTTATACTATAAACTTTGTAATAGTTAAAAATATATTTTAAAATTTTCATGGTAAATTAGAATGGTGAATGTGAATTTTCACAAAACATTTATAAGAAGGGCAACACTTACAATTTGGTAAATAATAAGTTCGTTTCGACGTATTGAAAACTACATGTCGTCCAAAGTTAAACCTTTTATTTTATTTAATGATTGAAAACAAAAGCAACATACTCTACTAGTTTTACCAAATTTGTCAATCTAGACAATCACTTACGGATGCAGACGATTTAAAAATATAGTTTATCAGTTTATTGTCTTAAGCCCTTATATTATGAGTTTTAAAATATTTTTAAACTATAATTTAAAACATAGACTAAAGTGGTAATTTCACGAAATGTTTGTAACAAGGGTGACATTATCAATTTGGTAAATAATAAATCAGTTTCGATCTTTTGAAAACTACATGCCGTCCAAAGTTAAACCATTCATTTCATTTAATGATGGAAAACAAAGGCGACCTACTCTACTAGTTTCACCGAATTTGTGAATCTAGACAATAACTTCTGGAAGAAGACAACCTTTGTAGCATCCCGGACATTTACCCTCCCCTCGCACACCCACCATACACCCATTTGCACATGTCGTCGGTAACCTAGGCGACCGAATCCGGAGCAACGGGAAAAGGCATGTCGTCCACCAATGAGGTGGCAGCTTTTTGACCACCTGGCACTGACAACTGATCGCTCCCCTCCGGTTTGGAATTCCGAATATTTCTCTCCTTTTCCCGTTTGTTTTCGGGAAAAGGTTTAGTTCCAGTAGATTTGAATTATGTTATTGGTGGAATTTGAAACAAATACTAAAGTTTCCTGACTAAAATAAACTTAACTTCCATTTGGGAAATAGTTTAAAGTTTAAGAAGCTACCTATGTAATTCAGTTAACAATATATAACTCTAGATTGAAAAATAGGCTTCGCATTTGCTGAACTGAAAGCTACAAGCAATATTCTGCAAAAGAATTTTCAAAAACTGAAAAATCTCTTTAAAAGTAGTTTTAGAATTCGACCAAAATAAAGTAACTTTTTAAGAAACTCGAAGCAATGATGAAAAATACATTCATACACCCATTCCTCTAAGCTCTATTTTTAGGAATTTTCCTAAGCTCTATTTTTAGAAATGAGAAAAATAGAAAAACATATTTTTTTGATACCTGTGAGACGACATGGTCAACTTCTGAGACGATCCATTCTCTTAAATTTTACATCACACCAACAAGAAGACCTTCAATAATAGTTAATTTAATTTGCAACTTGCTGCGTATAAACATCACAAATAGTCTAACAGGGATCGAACTAATGACTCTCAGTTTTCTATCAGTGATATTATGATTCACCAGGTTACTCCTGATAAAAAAAATATAAGGTCAATCAAGAACTGTTATAAAATGAATAATAAATTAATTTAAAATTATATTAGACTAATACTTAAATAATTCGCATGGAATTTTTATCAACTAAATCTTTTGCCTAAGTCATCATTTTCACATCTTTAATGAAAAGTTTGGGAAAATTATATCTCACTAGGGGGCTGAGCCCCTGTTCGCAGCCGCTCACCAACCTCCATGATTGCTTCGCAATAATTGTTGTTTTTTTACCAGAAAGCAGTTTTTCTACGAAAGGGGAAATTATTCACTTAAAATATACTGTAAAGAATTCTTTTTGCTTACGTTTGTTCACCCTCTTTCTACTTTGAAAATTCATTTCTTTAAATTAAGTGTTTATTTTGAGTCAAATTTAATTGGTTAATAGTATGAAAGATTTCACATTATACTATTTACCTTAGGATTCTATTAGGATCAATCAGTGAATATAAATAATTTTTCTTAATTTAATTGGTAAATAGTATGAAAAATTTCACATTATACTATATACCTTAGGATTCTATTAGGATCTATTAGTGAATATATATATTTTTTCTTAATTTAATTGGTAAATAGTATGAAAGATTTCACATTATACTATTTACCTTAGGATTCTATTAGTGAATATAAATAGTTTTGTATGTAATCATAATAGCACAAAAGTATTTGATTTCCAAAAACTGAGCTTAATCATAAAAAATGTCATAATGACATTTAATATGATAAAGACATAACGTTGAAATGACATTAAATGACATAAATGCTGATAAAATTTTTTTTAAATAAAGCAAGTTAAATTTAAAAAAATCTTGATTCTGGAAAAGTATTTGGATTCCAAATTTTATTATATTAAATAAAATTAATACTTCAGCTCTTTTTTACACAAAATAAAATCTTTTTGCCAGAAAATTCAAATGAAATTGAGTCTACCCTACTAAATTTAAATTAGGTCACATAGTGTCTTCTCTAAAACTCTCAGAATAAGAGTGTAGTGGCTATAAAAATTATAGTGGTCATAAAAGGAATAATGATTACAAAGAGTGAAGAAGACGTAAAAAAATAAAAATAAAATAGGGAATCGTGTATAATAGTCAAAATTTGTGCAGTGGACAATATATATTGAAAAGAGTTTTTAAAAGGGAGCTAGGAAGAAATAGATAATGCCTGATCTCGATCGATCCCATTTGTACTTATTTGCTGTATTACTATATACCTTATGTCTTAGTATAATGTTTTTTTTTAATTTGATGACATAAGGGTGAAAAGAGTTTTTAAATGGGACCTAGGAAGAAATAGATAATGACTGATCTCGATCGATCCCATTTGTACTTATTTGCTCTATTACTATATACCTTATGTCTTAGTATAATGTTTTTTTATTTGATGACATAAGGGTGAAAAGAGTTTTTAAATGGGACCTAGGAAGAAATAGATAATGACTGATCTCGATCGATCCCATTTGTACTTATTTGCTGTATTACTATATACCTTATGTCTTAGCATAATGTTTTCTTTTATTTGATGACATAAGGGTGAAAACAGTTTTTAAATGGGACCTAGGAAGAAATAGATAATGACTGATCTCGATTGATCCCATTTGTACTTATTTGCTGTATTACTATATACCTTATGTCTTAGTATAATGTTTTTTTTTATTTGATGACATAAGGGTGAAAAGAGTTTTTAAATGGGACCTAGTAAGAAATAGATAATGACTGATCTCGATCGATCCCATTTGTACTTATTTGCTGTATTGCTATATACCTTATGTCTTAGTATAATGTTTTTTTTTTATTTGATGACATAAGGGTGAAAAGAGTTTTTAAATGTGACCTAGGAAGAAATAGATAATGACTGATCTCGATCGATCCCATTTGTACTTATTTGCTGTATTACTATATACCTTATGTCTTAGTATAATGTTTTTTTTTTAATATGATGACATAAGGGTGAAAAGAGTTTTTAAATGGGACCTAGGAAGAAATAGATAATGACTGATCTCGATCGATGTAAAAGTAAAGTATGTACGCAAATTAAGAAGAGGAATAGATGAATAACGTTTGATCTTAACCATTATGATCTTAAACCTCTATATAGAACTAGTATTTTGAAACAAAATTATTTTGCATACAATAGTAGAACTCGTTTTACCAAAAGATAATTTCTCGAAAATATCTTTTTTTTCAAGAACTGTAGGACCAATTTTGTTTAAACTTTGAAGTTACTCATTTTAAATCGAAGATTTTAAAGTGATCAGAAAATTTGAACATCTTGTAATTTAAATGCTTTACGACCATTAACTAAATTAAATATTAAAAGATATTATTAATTATGATAAACAATATTTACCATGGGTTTATATTTTGATTAACTAATTTTGCATTTGAGTGTAAAATTCTTTTTGATTCGCGTAAATAGTTTCGGAGATAAAGAGAAAACCCATAAACTTAAATTAGCTATAAGGGTTCAAAACACTTGACCACTTTTAGTTGGTAGTGTAAAACACAGAGTTCAGAAAGATTATGTTTATTTATATAAAGTACGCTTTTGTGTTCGGTTTCGTAACTTAAAATATCACATGCTCAAATTAGACAACTCTTCGAACAATTAACATTGCATGCAAGTACGTGAAAATTCGATTTTTAGATCAAAAGTTGTTCAGATGTTATTTAGCATACTCTTTTTCATGCTTGTTTGAAAATTGTAAAAATATTGTGAAAAAATTTACCAAGTCATATAGTATACTTATTGACTAATTTTGTTTGTATTTAAGAGAGGAGATTTTAAGTAATAAGGCTCCATAGCAGAGATTTATTTTATTACAACTCTGCATCGTTTAATTATACATCATATTAATTGCTATGCTTTTACTCAGGTAATATCTCTAAGTATTTCCTCAATTTTGGAATAATTCATTGTTTCTTTCTAATTGCTGCCATTGTTTCTGTCAGTCGTAACCTTTTACAAAAGAAATAACGCAAAATTCTACAAAAACTAATTCACCATTTTATTATTCTTTTTCATCCCTTGTTTCAANGCAACTAAATTCTTCAAGCACTTCCTAGTTCTTCCTCCCTTTCTTTAGCACCTCCGTGCTGAATCATCATTGCTGAAGTTGCAAAGACAGAAAGGAGGAGAGCGCAGAAAGGACGACCATCCCTGCCATTGTCACAAAAAAAATCCATGAGAATAAAATATGCAAAAATATCACTTGTAAAACGCTTGCTCATGCTCCTTTTTGCCAAAGTGAGACGTCAAAAAACACACGCACACCTCACGTTTGCAAAAAAGGAAGAAAAAAAATTACTTACAAACAGACTGAGAAACAGACTCAAACAGACTCATTCCCGAAAATTATTTCTTACTAGGGGGCTGAGCCCCTGTTCGCAGCCGCTCACCAACCTCGATGATTGCTTCGCAATAATTGTTGTTTCTTAGCATAAAGCAGTTTTTCTACGAAAGTGGAAATTATTCACTTAAAATATACTATAAAGAATTCTTTTTGCTTGCGTTTGTTCCCCCTCTTTCTACTTTGAAAATTCATTTCTTTAAATTAAATGGTCAAATTTAATCGGTAAATAGTATGAAAAATTTCACATTATTCTATTTACCTTAGGATTTTATTAGTGAATACAAATAGTTTTGTATATAATCATAATAGCGCAAAAGTATACGAATTCCAAAAACTGAGCTTAATCATATAAAATGTCATAATGACATTTAATATGATAAAGACATAACGTTGAAATTGCATTAAATGACATAAATGCTGATGAAACAAATATTAAATAAAGCAAGTTAAATAAAAAAAAAATCATGGTTCAGGAAAAGTATTCGAATTCCAAAATTTATCATATTAAATAAAATTAATACTTCAGCACTTTTTTATACAAAATACAATCTTTTTGCCAGATAATTAAAATCAGGTTGAAGCTACGCTACTAAATTAAAATTAGGTCACATAGTGTCTTCTCTAAAACTCTCAAAATAAGAGTGTAGTGGCTATAAAAATTATAGTGGTCATAAAAGGAATAGTGATTATAAAGAGTGAAGAAGACGTAAAAAAAGCAAAAAAATTGAGAATCGCGTATAATAGCCAAAATTTGTGCAGTGGACAATATAGTGAATGAGTTTTTAAATGGGAGTTAGGAAGAAATAGGTAATGACTGATCTCGATTGATCCCATTTGTTACTTATTTCCTGTATTACCATTTACCTTATGTCTTAATATAACGTTTCCGTCTTTATTTAATATCTGCAGTTTTCTATGAAGAATTTGAATTTTTTTGTTTTAGAAATCATTAACATTTTTTATACTAACTATATGCTTAAAAGAAAGATATGTACGTAAATTAAGAACAGGTATAGATGAATAACATTTGATCTTAACTGCTCTGATCATAAACCTCTAGATAGAACTAGTATTTTGAAACAAAATTATTTTGTATACAATCGTAGAACTCGTTTCTCGAAAAGATAATTTCACGAAAATATCTTTTATTATTTTTTTTTATATTTCTCTAGTGATCTATCACTTATGAAATTCAAAATATACAAATTTTAATTTTAAACTATGTATTTTTAAATGAAAAACTATTCAAGATTTGACGGGAAATCACCCAATTGTTTTTGAATGATAAAATTTCATCGATTAATATTGTTTAATGTTTCTTTCTCAAGAACTGTAGGACCAATTTTATTTAAACTTTGAAGTTAGTCATTTAAAATCGAAGATTTCAAAGTGATCTGAAAATTTGAGTATCTTGTAATTTAAATGTTTTACAACCATTAACTAAATTAAATATTAAAATATATTATTAATTATGATAAACTATATTTACTATGGGCTTATATTTTGATTAACTAATTTTGCATTTGAGTGTAAAATTCTTTTTGATTTGCATAAATAGTTTCGGAGATAAAAAGAAAAACCATGAAGTTAAATTAACTTTAAGGGTTCGAAACTTTTGACGACATTTAGTTGGTAGTGTAAAACAGCGAATTCGAAAAGATTATGTTTATTTATATAAAGTAAGCTTTTGTATTCGGTTTTGTAACTTAAAATATCACATGCTCAAATTAGACTCTTCGAACAATTAACATTGCATGCAAGTACGTGAAAATTCGATTTTTCGATCAAAAGTTGTTCAGAAGTCATTTTTTATACTCTTTTTCATGCTTGTTTGAAAATTGTAAAAATATTGTGATAAAATTTACCGAGTCGTATAGTATACTTGTTGACTAATTTTGTTCGTATTTAAGAAAGTAGATTGTAAGTAATAAGGTTCCGTAACAGAGATTTGTTTTATTATAACTCTGCATCGCTTAATTACACATCATATTAATTGCTATGCTTTTACTTGGGTAATATCTCTAAGTATTTCTTTAATTTTAGATTAGTTTATTGTTTCTTTCTAATCTTTCATAAGTCAAAAAGAGAACATTTATTTTATGAGATTTCAAAAAAGAATAACATTTCATTCTAAATTTTTCTAGCCCTTCCGAGGTTTCCTTTTAGCACTTAAATACAAAATCGTCAGTACCACACTATTGATTAATTATTGAATCATCACCTTAATAACTATGCTTTTAAATAAAAGAGGTTTCAGTGCTTTTCCTTAGATTTCAGAACAATTTATTGTTTCTTTTTTGTCTACTTTTAGAAAAGAAAAAAAAATTATTTTGTGTTAATTTTTAAACAGAATAATCTTTCTTAATTTTAGCAGCTAAATTTTTCTAGTCGCTTACCAGTTCTCCTTTTAGCACTTCAGTACCGAATCACCAGATCCACATAAATTAATCACCTTAATTACTATGCTTTAAAGGATAAAATAATCCTTAATACTTTTTCTTTGATTTTTAAACAATTCATTGTTTTTTGTCTACTTTTAGAAAAGAAAAACAACTCTTTGATTTTATGTTGATTTTTAATCTTTCATAATTTTAGCAACTAAATTTTTCTAGTCTCCTCCCAGTTCTCCTTTTAGCACTTCAATACCAAATCGTCAGACTCTTATTATTAATTAATCCCCTTAATTACTATGCTTTTAAGAAGAAAATAACCCTTAATACTCTTTGATTTTGAAACAATTTATTGTTTTTTTTTGTCTACTTTTAGAAAAGAAGAAAAAGCACTTTAATTTTGTGATGATTTTTAAACTGAATAATCATTCATAATTTTAGCAACTAAATTCTAGCTCTTCTCAGTTCATCTTTCACCACTTCAGTATCAAGCCGTCAGAACCACGTTATTATAATTAATTAATCACATTAATTAATATGCTTCAAGCGAGAAAATAACCCTTAGTATTTTTTCTTTGATTTTGAAACAATTCAATGTTTCTTTTTCATCGACTTTTAGATGGGAAATAAAAGACATTTATTTTGTGTTGATTTTTAAACAGAATAAACCTTTCATAATTTTAGCAACTAAATTCTTCAAGCACTTCCTAGTTCTTCCTCCCTTTCTTTAGCACCTCCGTGCTGAATCATCATTGCTGAAGTTGCAAAGACAGAAAGGAGGAGAGCGCAGAAAGGACGACCATCCCTGCCATTGTCACAAAAAAAATCCATGAGAATAAAATATGCAAAAATATCACTTGTAAAACGCTTGCTCATGCTCCTTTTTGCCAAAGTGAGACGTCAAAAAACACACGCACACCTCACGTTTGCAAAAAAGGAAGAAAAAAAATTACTTACAAACAGACTGAGAAGTGCCATGCGGAGGTGTTAGGAAAGAGTGTAATCCGGGTATTTTGCGGCCTCTTGGGACAGCGGATGGGACAAAAGCCTGGTCCACACTTCTAAGTGAGGCGTTAGGACCTTGAGCAAACATCAAGTTTNAAAAAAAAAATGATCATATCTATAATATCAAGCTTTTAGCTCGCAACATCAGAAAATGCGTGTTATTACATCACGTGACCCTGACAGTTTCCTTCATAAATTAAAAAGAGAACATTTATTTTGTGTGATTTCAAAAAAAAGTAATATTTCATAATTTTAGCTACTAAATTTTTCTTTTAGCACTTCAATACCAAATCGTCAGTACCACATTATTGATTAATTATTGATTAATCACCTTAATAACTATGCTTTAAAAAAAGAGGTTTCAGTGCTTATCCTTAGATTTCAAAGCAATTCATTGTTTCTTTTTTGTCTACTTTTAGAAAAGAAAGAAAAATATTTTGTGTTGAATTTTAAACAGAATAATCGTTCTTACTTTTAGCAGCTAAATTTTTCTAGTCGCTAACCAGTTCTCCTTTTAGCACTTCAGTACCGAATCGTCAGATCCACATTATTAATTAATCACCTTAATTACTATGCTTTAAAGGATAAAATAATCCTTAATACTTTTTCTTTGATTTTTAAACAATTCATTGTTTTTTGTCTACCTTCAGAAAAGAAAAAAAACTCTTTGATTTTGTGTTGAGTTTTAATCTTTCATAATATTAGCAACTAAATTTTTCTAGTCGCTTCCCAGTTTTCCTTTTAGCACTTCAATATCAAATCGTCAGACTCTTATTATTAATTAATCACCTTAATTGCTATGCTTTTAAGGAGAAAATAATCCTTAATACTTTTCTCTGATTCTGAAACAATTCATTGGTTGTTTTTTTGTCTACTTTCAGCACCATATTATTATAATTAATTAATCACATTAATTAATATGCTTCGAAAGAGAAAATTACCCTTAGTACTTTTTCTTTGATTTTGAAACAATTCAATGTTTCTTTTTTATCGACTTTCAGATGGGAAATAAAAGACATTTATTTTGTGTTGATTTTTAAACAGAATAAACCTTTCATAATTTTAGCAACTAAATTCTTCAAGCACTTCCTAGTTCTTCCTCCCTTTCTTTAGCACCTCCGTGCTGAATCATCATTGCTGAAGTTGCAAAGACAGAAAGGAGGAGAGCGCAGAAAGGACGACCATCCCTGCCATTGTCACAAAAAAAATCCATGAGAATAAAATATGCAAAAATATCACTTGTAAAACGCTTGCTCATGCTCCTTTTTGCCAAAGTGAGACGTCAAAAAACACACGCACACCTCACGTTTGCAAAAAAAGGAAAAAAAAATTACTTACAAACAGACTGAGAAGTGCCATGCGGAGGTGTTAGGAAAGAGTGTAATCCGGGTATTTTGCGGCCTCTTGGGACAGCGGATGGGACAAAAGCCTGGTC
The DNA here is from genome assembly GCF_043381705.1 of Parasteatoda tepidariorum. Classification (NCBI taxonomy): domain Eukaryota; kingdom Metazoa; phylum Arthropoda; class Arachnida; order Araneae; family Theridiidae; genus Parasteatoda; species Parasteatoda tepidariorum. The sequence goes on from NC_092211.1 coordinate 30,253,338, forward strand.
CACACTTCTAAGTGAGGCGTTAGGACCTTGAGCAAACATCAAGTTTTCCCATCGATATATCGTAATAGAGGTGTGAGAACGGGAATAAAGAGGAGTTGGGAAGGGGGGTGGAGTGTTCCCAACTCAGCTGAAAGATGAGGTTCTGCTAAGAGACTTTAATCTCTCTCCAAAGCCTAGATGTCAACTTCGAAGGCGACTAAAAATTACGACTAATCCTCAATAGGACTTAGTGGGGGAGATGAACAAATTGAGGAGCATTTTTTTAAAAAAAAAATATGATTAATGTTTCATAGAAACAAAAATGAGAGAAATATATGCTCGTATTAAAATCATTAACAGGAAAATTTGATATGGTAGTTTGTTGTTGTAAAATTATTTTATGTGGTTCAAATACCATTAGATTAAATATAGCATTAAGAAAATGAATAGAATTATGAAAATGAATATAGCATTAAGAAAAGTCATTATGCTAATATATTGCTTTTTTTAAAAATTTTACTCATATTCGATATGATTACAATATTTTTCCTTTTTTTATAATATTAATAGTTAATTTTAGGACTTAAAGCAAACGGGGTGGTTGTCTGGAGCCACTAAAGTGTGACCCAGATCACCATGGAATAAATTATCAGTGGTTCTCCAGTTTAGTAATCACTGTAAAAGAATGGTATGCTATTTTGGTTTTTTGATTTTCAGTTTCAGATTTTAGTCTGTGTTTTTGACACACAATACCATATTTAATCATAAATATGAACATTATGCATTCTTTGTATTCTATTTTTTTTATTATTTAAGTTTACTTTCTTAACTTTTTTTCAACAAAATCTAATAAATACGCTTAAACGGATCAAGTATAGAATGTGCAAAGACTAGTAATATCTTTCATTTATGGTTCATTAGACAATCGGCAAAAATTTCTTAATTTCTACCAATGTTTAATTTTAGAAATATACTTTATAAAGTTTTCTGTCCTATATTTTCCCAAATTGTTTTTATATTTATTTTATATTATATGAGTGTTAGAAAGAGCTCAGTTGTAGATTTACTTTGCTACCAGTTTGTCCAATTTAGAGCCTTTTTTCTGCTTGAGAGCTCCATCTTTCTCTTTTAGAAAAAAAAGTCTTGATTTAATCCGTCATTAAATGAGCTATTTAATAAACGAGTTTCTTCGTTGCGTTTGAACAGTAGTTCAGTCTATGTAAGTATGAAATATAAACTACTGAATGTCTTTAAAATTAAATAGAATTTTTATATTGTGAAACTAAATATCTAAAGTATAATTCTATTGAATAATTTAACTAATTTTTTTTCTGTTAAATGAATTTTTTTTATACTGTTAAAGAAAATCAAAATTTTATTAAATTTTGTATTTGTGAATTAAATTAAATTTAATACCTTTATAGTTGTTTTGCATTTGTAAATGGAAAAAGTAACATATAAATTAAGGATACTTTGATCTGTTCATATATTTAGTATTTTACATATTTAGTATTTTATATATTTAGTATTTAATATATTTAGTATTTAATATATTTAGTATTTTATATATTTAGTATTTAATGTATTTAGGATTTTATAATAGGATTTTACATATTTAGTGTTTTATATATTTAGTATTTTATGAATTTAGTATTTTATATATTTAATATTTTATATATTTAGTATATTATTTGCAAAAATTGGCTGCATGCAGATATTTGTTTTTTCTGTAAAAGAAGTAACCCAAAGAACAATAAAATACCAAGTAATTGAAAATTACAAAATGTATATGGTATTTGAACATTCTCTTCACATGCATAAATTTTTATTTAAAGAAAAAGACCAAACATAATAATGGAAAATTATAAAACATAATACAGGGTGTTAATAAGAAATTGTATAAGTTTCAGTGATGCATTATAAAAGCTTAATTTTAGCTATTTACAAAAACTCATGCAGCAAATTGAAAGTAAATTAGCCTAGTCTTTCTAATAAATAATCAGTATGTGCTCATACACCCAACCTTAAGTCCAATTCTCTCAGCACTTGTCAACCAAGTGGATATACCAGAAAAGAAAAATAGGTTAGGTTTTCTTCAATTTGGTGTATAATTTGTTGTAAATATTTTAAATTAAGCTTTCATTAATACGCTATTGAGACTGGATTCATTTGTATGAATATCCGAAATGCGTTTATTTTTTCAATATCAATTGATGAAGTTTTATGAGAGCGTCAAAGCGATGATTGAACCAAATACTAAACAAGCGTTTTTGAATTCGCTGAATATTGTTTCTATTTATAAAACGAATTAAAATTTACCACTTTAGATAAGAACTGAGTTACGTTTTGGGCCATATAATGTTCTATTGTCAATTTCAACAAAATATTAAGTTTTTTTTATGATTTAAGTAAGTAAAACATATTTTACCGGCTATTCACATTTTAATTTTATTATCTTGCACTGACTTACTGTAATTCTTTTTACGAAAGTTGAAAAAAAATGCAATGTCTTTAGCTGTAATCAGTTTATCTTCTTTGGTAAAATATAAAGATAGTTTACTGTAATATTTTCTATGGAAAATTTATTAAATTTAATTTAAGCTTATCGCAATTTAAAAGCTATTCTTGAAAAACTGCAGTTAACCAATTAAACCAGCTTATTGATTTAAAAGAAGATCGCATTTTACTAATGGAAACCGAATAATGGATAGGCAAACGGCTTTTAATATGATGAATATTTATAAAAAATTTCAAAATGATGATTTTTAAACTTTTATTGTTGATTAAAATAATTTGAATTTGGGGCCACAGATTCTCTACCGTATAAGTATATAAATTAAGCGATATTAAATGGTTCAGGGAAATGAAATGTTAAGCCACATATACAAATGTTCAGGAGAGCAATTATGATTTTAAAAAAATCTAACTATTTCCATATGTAGAGCGGTGTTATTTTGCGAAAAAAAAAATGCGGAAACTTATATAGTAATTATCTGAATCTGAAGTTCGGTGCAAAAATTGACGTTTGAGCAAAATGGGGCTTATCATTGTATTGCCCTAAATCCTTCAGTATCGGACTATTAGTAACATGTTTCTTAAAGAAAATTAGAAAACATAAGTTTTAAGCCAGTTTTTTTTAATACAAATTTGTGCATTTGTATACAAATACATATATATGAGCAATATGTGCACATATTTATAATTGGCCTACTCATATTCACATGCTCTATGCCCCAAAATTTTTCCAATGTGTATTAGAGGACAAAAGGCCTATTAAAAGTAATCGCTTATGCCCAATGCAGCATCAAACTTAGAATCGAAATTCAATTTAATATATACGAAATCTTCTTCGTTTTCCGATAAAAACTAAATGAGGGAAAGTTTGAAATATTTCAGAACGACCCCTCATTCATCATAAGTCATCCATACAAAACTGAGCGGCATGCCTGGTCGCGTGGTTGCAAAAGTAAACACTGGATGAGGCAGGCGTTGCAAAATATTGCAAAGGTTGTTATCTGCTCGTCTTCTGAAGTGGCTGGGAAAAAGACGAACTTAGACAACTTTGTTTCAAAAACGCCACGCGTAAGACTCCCTTTTGTTTGCTTTACGAACGTTTACCTAAGAGAGGGAAAAAATCGTTTGGTTGTTGGAGTGGAGATAGGGCTGAAATATGTCTTCATTTTTTAGCAAACGATTTTTTTTCTTAATATTTTTACTTCTATCTTGTTTTGTTTAGTTTGAACTAGAGAAGGGATATTTAGCGAAATATGAGATGAAAGCTGGTATTAAAAACAGCGTAAAAGCGTAGTCTTTTTTACAAAAGAAATATTTCTTTCTAGATTTACAATTTGCAAAAAAAAATGTACCCAAAAAATTTAATAAAAATGTTTTTCACTAGCTTTAGATATTGAAATAAATGCATCTCCAATTTACTGAAATTTTATCTGAAAATTTTTATATTTCGAAACGTTAACTATAAGTGATATTGACTTGTGCCTGAATATTAGTTTCTTTATAGAACATTTATTGTTGAACTTAATATGAAAATGCAAACTTTTATTCTTTAGGAAGTTCGAAGCATGTATTCTTTACACGTATGTATTCTTGCATGTATTCCTTAATTTTTTTGAGTTGTAGTATTATTTAATAAGTATAAAAAAAATTCTCACATAGTTTATAAAAAAATTTAAAAAATTTAAATATTTTTAAAAATTTAATACTTTTAATTTTTAATTGGGCTTTAGTTTTAACAATTTTTTTTAGAAAACTTATTCAGCTTAACTTTAAAATTTATTGAAACTTACTTAGAAAATATTCATTTCTTTTATTCCAGTATTATTCATTATAGTAAATCTATTTTAAATTTCTGAATTCTAAAACAGCGAATTTTTCTTCTTATTATGTTAAAAAACATATGATTCAGGAATTAAAAATATATTTTTCAATTTTCTTTTAACAAACTAAACCATACATAATTTAGATTTTCTGCAGCTAACTTTTTATTTATAGTTTCGGAGATATTTCGTTGTAAAGTTTAAAAACATGAAAATAAAAATGAACGTGAAAAAAAAAGTATTTAAATTTTTGAATTTTTAAAGTATTTTTAGTATATTAAAAATACTAAATATTTAGTATAGTAAAGTTTCAAGTATTATGAAAAATAAAATGGAAACTCACCTCGTATTCGCTAGAGATAATAATAAAAAAAAACATATAAAACTCTATCTCGGATTTTATAAACACTAACTATCGTTTGCACTTGAAAAATATAGATCGAAAATAGCTATAAATTTAAATTTGAAAATATGAATTTTTAAAATTTCTCAGGAACTGTTTGACCCTTGGCGAATCAAATTCTGCATTTTGCTATGTAAAATTTCATCCTTTAAAATGATGTCAAAAATCGTATACCTTACAATTAAATTTTTTTTACTGTTATTGAGTAAAATAATTAAAAATATAAAATATATACTAAAAGTTATTTTTTGCTAAACGAATTTCATAACTGAGTGCAAACATTTTTCAATTCTTTAAAAAAATTTCTCGAGATATGGTGAAATATGAAAAAATTGAAATTAACATTAAGGGGTTCAAACTTTGGACTGCTCTCATTATTAAACAATTGGGACTATATTTCCCAGATTGCGGCTACCCCATATACTTTGGGGGTGAGAAATCTGAAACCATTGAAGAATAGGTACGTTTATTCAGAGAAAGTACATTTTTGTGCTTGATTTCGTAGCATAAATTAGCGCCTGCACCAATTAATTAGCATAATTAAAGTCACCTCCTGAAACCATTAAGATTGAGTCACAGAACGTGAAGAATTGAGTACTAGATCAAAAGTTATCCAGAGTGGTCAGTTTTTTTTTTTTTTTTTTGAAAACTGTACAAATATTAGGACAAAAATATTTAATTAACTCAAAGGGGGTGTGACAACTAGGGAACTGAAGAGGGGAATGAAAAATACGGTCTTATCAGTGTGTGGTAAAAACAGATAAATAAGAAGGTGGGAAAAGGCAGCACAACTGGGGAGTAATACTTGGAGATAAGTTACTTGCTATTGTTTGATTGAAAAAAATGCTTCGAATGTTATTTATAAATGAAAAACTACGTGATTTTATTTAAAAAAAAACTACGTTTTTTTATATAAAAACTGACAATATATGATTACATTCTAGCTAAATTGCCTTTGTACCGTATTTTTTTTTAAATGCTTTAGAAGTAAATATATAGATTTTTTTCTTGCGTTTAATAATAATAATAAAAACTTCGAAGCTCCTGTTTTTCATTCTTATTGCTATTTTTTTAAACTCCAAAATCTCGTTCATTCCCAGTACCAAAAATATTTTTACTTCCAAAGAATCTCCGTCCAAAATTTTTAATTATGAATTCCCAAAACCTACCCTGCTAATTATATTCGACCGGCGAAAACTCGATAAAGCTAACCGGATTGAATCGAAACCTTCTTAAAGAACTTTGTCACAACAAAAGAATGTTTGCGCCATTTGAAGAAGGGATCTTCATTTTTTAATATACGTAGTTTCCCCAAGCATAGACATAAAACTCATACAGAATCCACCCCATACCCTCGCACAACCACCAGTCGAAAACTAATTTATCTTCTAGTGGGAAGCCTCTTGAACTTTATCCTCCAATCCGGTCAGAAGAAGACTCCACTGGATAAATATTCTCGAAAAGATGCTCAAAATCTCTCTCGCGTCCCTCCATCCCTTGAAAACATTTTCTTTGCACTTCAATTGGGTGAGATTTGATGGCGCGTGAAAACACGAGGAGACATAAGGGAAGAGGGGGTGGAAAGATGTTGCGAAGGGGGGTCCAAACGATATCCCAGGTTTATCTCAACAGCGGCTTAGATTGGTTTAAAGCTTAAGTTTGAAAATCTTGCGCAACTTTTAGATTCGAAACTAAACAAAACCAGGATGGCAAAATCAGCGAGCGTAAATCTGTACGGATTCGAGAATTCAACATACCATTCTTATGTTGAGCGTTCGAATCCTTCATATGTTCGACTGAACTTGAATTATGTGCGTGAACTGGCGCTGAAGGATCTTTTTAAAAGGATTTTATCGGATTAAAGAAGATATTGGCTTATTTAAAATATGCTTTACATATTTTTCAGTTAATTTATTGTTTAAAAATCGAACTGTAAATAGAAAATATGTGCTCAATATTTAAATTTCGCTTCTGGACTATTGTTAATTTCATAATACTATGAGCAGTCTACTTTTTTCACAATTTAGTTTTAAACTAAAAATATGCATTTGAAGTGCATAAAAATGTATTTTGTCGGGAAAATTTGATTATACATTTTAAGGTAAGTAAATAAATTAATACTTTGGAAATAAGGCAAAGGAAAATATTATACAATCATAATTGTGGAGTTTTTTCGATTTCAAAGCATTATTTTAAAGAAAATAAATCGAAAGAATAAATCGAGAAAGACACTTTGAAAAACATTGAAACACGAGGAGACATAAGGGGTGAGGGGGTAGAAAGATGTTGTGAAGGGGGGGGTCCAAATGATATCCCATGTTTATCTCAACAGCGGCTTAGATTTTTTTAAAGTTCAGATTGGTTTGAAAATCTTGCACAACTTTTAGATTCGGAACTAAACAAAACCAGGATGGAAAAATCAGCGAGCGTAAGTCTACACGGATTCGAGCATTCAACATACCATTCTTATGTTGAGCGTTCGAATCCTTCATATGTTCGACTGAACTTGAATTATGTGCGTGAAGTGGCGCTGAAGGATCTTTTAAATGGATTTTGTAGGATTAAAGAAGATATTGGCTTATTTAAAATTTGCTTTACATATTTTGTTGTTAATTTATTATTTAAAAATCGAACTATAAATAGAAAATATGTGTTTGTTAACTTATTACACAATATTTAAATTTTGTTTCTGGATTACTGTTAATTTTATAATATTATGAGTAGTTGACTTTTTTCGCAGTTCAGTTTTAAACTAAAAATATGTATTTGATGTGCATAAAAATGTAATTTGTGGGGAAAATTTGATTATACATTTTTAAAGTAAGTAAATAAATTAATACTTTGAAAATAAGATAAAAGAAAAAAATTACGCAATCATAATTATGGAGTTTTTTCGATTTCAAAGCATGATTTTAAAGAAAATAAATCGAAAGAATAAATTAAGGAGAGCTTTAATTTTATTTCATAGTTACCTCAATAATGACTAAGGTGGATTTTAAGCTAAATTAAAAAATCTTACGAAACTTTAAGGTACGAAACTAAAAGAAAAACCAGGAAGAGAAATTCAGCAAGTATAAATCCACACCACTATTTTTATGTACGTTCGAATCCTTCATATCTACTACTTATCTTGATTTATGTTCATATGCTAGAATTGAAAAACCTTTTAAGAAGATTTGTAGCACTAAAGAAGATGTTTACGTACTTAAAATTTAGAGGGGGTTACTTTGTAGTTAAGTCACTGTTGCAAAATCATTCTCTAAAAATATAAAATATATATATTATATTAACTCTTACATAATGTTTATATTCTCCATGTTTGGAAACTATGGTTTATTTAATAAACTATGAGTTCTTGACTTTTTATATAATTTTACATTAAACTAAAAAAATGCATTCGATATATTGAAAAAAATATTTTGTTGAAAAAATTTGATAATACATTTTAAGATAAATAAATAAAGTATTACCTCAAAAATATATTAAAAAATTAAACAATTATAATTATGGAGTTGCTAAGATTTGAAAACATGCCATGATTTTAAAAGAAATAAATAGAAAGGATAGATAGAAGAGGGTTTAAATGTTATTCTATAGAATACCGACATAGATTAGTCTTAAGCATAAGTTCAAAAGTTGGCGAAATTTATGGATTCGCGACCAAACAATACTAAGAGGGAAAATTCAGCTAACGTAAATTTATATCATTAAGCTGAGTGTTCGAATGTTAGTTGAGTGTTCAGAGTGTTTTAGTTGAGTGTGTCATTTTTGTTGAGTATTCGAATGAGTGTTCAAATGTTATAGTTACCTTAATAACGGCTTAGATTGGTCTTAAGCATAGATTCGAAAGTATGTCGAAATTTATGGTTTCGGGACCAAATAACACCAGGATGGAAAATTCAGCTAACTTAAATCTATATCATTTTCAAGTTGAGTGTTCGAAATCTTCAATTGTTCGACGGAACTTGAATTGTGTGTATGATTTGGCATTGAAGGATCTTTTAAAAAGCTTTCGTAGGCTTAAATAATATATCGTTAAAGCTTAGCTTATTTTAAAGACGTTATTTTTCTTTGTGAAAATTCCGTTTAAAAATCAGTTTTTCTAAATGGAAGATGTTACAAAATTTCTTACATTAAAATTTTGATTACGTTTAGAAACTATCATTTATTGTATAATGTTTGTAACAGACTTTCATTGGTCATTTTATTTATCGGACAATAACGTCGTTCAAATGTTCTGTAACCTTAATATGGTGTTAAGAGGAAAAATATTACCAGACTTTTAAAACTTGATGACATGACTCCAAGGTTTAAATTTAATGGATATATAGTTCAATTTAACATCTTATTGAGATTGTATCTTATTGAGATGTAAAATTCTGTTAAAGTAATCTATACCATTAAGTATTTAAATCTTCCAAAGTAATTTATATTTTAAAATCATATTGTATAAGTTTTTGAAATGAAAAATTATTATGTCATTATCTTTATTGCAATTAAAGTATACTTGGTTCTATGTAATTTTTTAAAGCTATTTTTTTTCAATAAAAATTTTCAATTAAATATTTTTATAGAAAACCTTTTCGAATAAAATCAATAAATATTGAAGGCAGTGCATGCGTTGCACGTGGAAAAATTATTCGAACTTGAGAATGAAATGCTTAAGTAATATAAGGCTTTACTGATTTTACATTGCCTTAAGATTTTAGATAAGGCTTTCTTTTTTTAACTCTTGTTCAAATTCATAAAATAAAATAATAAAATAATGAGACATTCATGATGCTTGAATTTTAAAAATGCAAAATTGAAAAACCAATTATCTATTTCGTTAGTGGTGCGTTGATTTGAAGCCAGGGAGATTTTAAGATGACATATTTGTTGATTTTTTTTTCGGATTCAAATATTTATCTACACAATACGCGAAACTTTTTAGCGTCCTTTACTGCATACACAAGAAAATATATTAAATCAATAAAAAATTATTCAGTAAAGTAGTTTTCAAAAACTTAAATGATCCATTACTATAAAACAGCTCTATAAAAAGTTTTAACAAAAGAATTGTTCTTTCAAACTCATTATAATAACCAATATATAAAATTTTTAATCAACTTATTTATATAATTCAATATTTTAATGTGTTTTTTAAATAGATATAATCGCTCTATTTTTTTAGATAGTGCAAACTATGTAGTTTTTTGCATTTCAAAACAATTTCTGTTGAAAATTTTCAAGATATTCAGGAATAATTTTTTAAATACCATACTACTAAAACAAATTGGTTTAGACTAATTTAAAAAAATAATAAAACTAAAAATATATTCAAAAATCAAGGTACGAGTCAGTTGCTTTAAGAAGGTGATAAACTTGTGTATTTTTTTTGTAATCTTTACGCTTGATAGCATAAATGATTTTGCGTAATGAATAAAATTAATAATGGCTATTTTTTAAAAGAAAAATTATTAAGTCCCTAACGTTTCGACTTTTTGTACTTTTTTCGGTAACTAGCAAGTAAATAAATTTTACGGAAAAATAATTGACAATATCATGTAAAAAATAAAGTTTATCAAAAAGTATAATTTCCATGAGAGGGATTTCAAAAGTCAAATATTTCACAGAACGCAAAATTTAACTAATTTATATTTTGATTTCATTTTCATATAATAAAAATGATGAATACCATACTCTTAAAAAATTGATATAGATTGATTTTTCCCAAAATATTAATTATTCATAAATATTAAAAATTTGATAAGTTTAAAGAAATATGCGATTTTGTAGTTGTGAATAATATATAATGGAAAGATATTTTTATTCTTTTAAACATGTGCAATTAATTTTACACTAGATTACACTTTTCACAAGATACCAAAACTAGTAAAGAATGGTGAAGGATTTGAAAAAATGTGTTTCGATGTTTAATAAATTGGTTCAGATTAATGAATATTATTGTTAAATAAAAATTAATAATATTAAATATAAATAATTTTATTAATAATTAAAATTATTTTTAACTTTTTATTCATTAATTTAAATTTTTTAATAATTTTAGCTAACAATTTCGATGATTATTAAACAATTTAGAAAACTCTTTCAACGACATTTGTCGTTTCTACAGATATCGTTGAAATGACTGATTAATTAAAGATTTAGTAGATAAAATTCGAATCTTGTATTTGCATCCGAAATAAATTTAAAATTAAATGTTTTTAAACTTTCAGTATTCAACTAGTATTCTGTACATATGTTCCTAGTAATTAATTGGGATAATTGGTGTAATGAGAATGTTTAGTTAAAATGTATACTACTCATTTTACACTATTTATAAACAATGCAAAACTTAATAATAAAATGTAGAAAGAACTGAAGAGCCTGTTTAAAGTTTTGACCAAAACTTTTTAATTTACATCCTTTTACTCTCAATTTATCATCAATTTATCAACTTTCAGTATTCAACTATTCTTCATATGTTCCTGATAGTTAATTAGGATAATTGGTGCAATTAGAAAGTTTGGTCAAAATGTATACTACTCATTTTACACTATTTATAGACAATGCAAAACTTAGTAGTAATAAAATGTAGAAAGAACTGAAGAGCCTGCCTAAAGTTTTGACCAAAACTTTTCAATCTTTAATTTACATCCTTTTACTCTCAACTTATCATCCAGAGTCTTAAAAAGTTTCTTGACTGGGGCTATTCTGGACTAATTGAAACTAAAATCCACACAGAAAGCCCTGATTCAATGAGTTTTAAAAAAATCGCGTTCGGAAAAATAGAGAGGGTTGAAATAAGGTGTTCGAAAACTGAAAGGGCATCAGGAAGGACGAAAGTTGAAGAGGAAAACGGGAAAAAAGGAAAAAGAGGAACCATACTGTTGACTCTCTGGTAATGTAAACACTTATCCGGATGGGGAAGGGGGGCCTTTCCCGAATAGAAGAGAGTTCTCTAGATTCCAGTTCTCGAACAAACACCCCCTAAAACAGACTTTCATCTTCGTATAGTTTCATTACCAGAGGCTATTCCAGTTACTCAGAGCCTTCGCCGATCAAGAAATCCAAACTCTTATTCGGGTTTTTTTTTCGCGTTCTTTTAGCTATTATATGTTTTTTCTTATCTTTGGTAATCGAAGGTTTTGTTTTGATTTCTTCTGCATTCGTTTCTTACTATTTATTATTATTTTTCGCGGTGCTTTATCTTCGAAGTTTTTCGCTCGTCGTTGTAGCTCCGGGAAATGTCATTAAATGGAGGTACGTCTTCTTTTCCAAGTCCTCTTTTTTCTTCTTTTTTCCCCTTGCGAAAACATACTTTCTACTTCTTTAGGTTTTTCTTACCTTGATATTCTTTCTCTTCTTCTTTGTCTGAACTTCTTATTTCTTTTCTGTTTGCATTGATGACTGTGGAATTTTATAAGGCGCAGAAAGTCGAAATGATCTGTTACATTTTGGGTGGGATTTGATTTGAATTCTTAGATAGTGGTTTGGATTGGTGGAATAAAATTTATAACCATTTTAGGTGATTTCGTAGAAAGTTTAACTTTTTTCTCAGACATACCACACCAAACAAATATAAAAAAGTAAATAAAAAATACTTTTAATGAAAATTAAGCTTTAAAAAAATCAGAATATAATAATTATATGCGAAAAAAGTTAAATATTTGTTTCTTTTTTCTTTTCTATGCTCTTTTTTCGGCGCACATACAGTTATTTTCACAAAGGAAAATTAACACGAAGATGATTTGTGCAGTAACAATCGATAGCTTGCAAAAAACTTTCTTAAAATATTCTTTTATTGAAATTTAATGATAGTAAGGTATTTATAATGAGAACGTTCAAGTATCTTTAACAACCGTACTTCGATTTTTAATGACGAGCTTAATATTATACGAAGGGTCAGTTTTCGTAATAATGCAAGCAATTTTATTTAACGCAGGTTAATATTTTAAATAAAGCATTTTCTTTTCTATATAAATTGATTGTGGTTCGTATGAGCCAATATTTTAAGAACTATTAGCAATAATACATTTATTTATTTTTTACTAGTAGCGCAAAGATTAGTCTACTTCTTTAACCCCTTAACAATCGGTTAATTTATAAGAAAACGGTCATAAAAGTGCCTATTTTTTTGGCTTTTGTATTTGTATTACGTATTTGATTAGTACTGCAACTAGGACTGGGCGATATTAGAAATTATATATCGTGATGCATCGGCAGATTTGCATCGCGATATAGCGATGTATCGCGATATAGTATTTTCGAATTTCATTTACTTGTAAGGCACAGAAAGTCAGATTTCTATCAAAACTTCATACTCAGATTGATTTAAATCAATTTATAAATTTGAAGATATATATGATTTGCTTAAGAAAGATATTAAACAAATTGACTACAATGTACAAATCTTACTTAAAATATTTATTGAAATGTTTGTTTAGAAATTCATAATACGCGTAAAGCAAAGTGTTAAAAACTTATTTTAAAGCGTTTTTTACAAATTAATATTTTCTTGTACTATTATGCATAAATAATTACATAATTATTAAGTTTGATTCTACAGCTCACCCATCAAAGCCATTTCAATAAAACGAAACGAACATCGTCTTCCACAGCGCGAGTCGACATCGGAGCGTAAGAGAAGAATCTTATATCGCTATATCGTTCTTATATCCTTGTGTGTCTTATATAGCTATATCGTTTTGCGCTCGTTGTCTTTACTCGACGACTTAAATCGGATTTCTGATGCATCGCCTTGAATGAAAGTCGCTGTATTGTCTTGGCGATAGATGCGTTAAATCGATATGTCTCGATACATCGATTTATAGCCCAGTCCTAGCTGCAACTAGTTTAAAATAAACTAACTATCTACAATTAGCTTAAAAATATCCTGGTACTGCCATCAGGTATGTAAAATGAGAAATAAAATGTTTTACGGCAAAAAAAAATTTAATTAGTTTTATTCTTATTGGCGCGTTACTACTGAACACTCCAGCCCGTCAATATCACGGGAGCGAGAAATAGCGGGCGAAATCTCACCCCGTATTTTTCATGGGAGCGAGAAGGAAGGGGTTAAAATAAAACGTGCATTGGTATTGATAATAGATGAAGGTTTTAAATGAAATTTTTAAAAAATTAGGATCTCTCAGTGAAAGATCTTATTTCAGTCTTACTTAACAATAAAACATTAATTTACTTTGCCAAGTATTTAAATTTCGCAGATCCCAGTGGATAAAAGTTTTACGTGACAGTCTATTATTGTTTTCGGAGTGTGAAAATGTTTCAAGTGGCTATACATAGTGAAGGGGTAATGATAGAAAATCTGTCACAAGATTTAAAATCCAACCTCCCAAAGTTCAGACGATATGACGCGAACAGTTTAACGTTGTTTTTCGAAACTCTGTAGCCAAGGAAAATAGAAAGCCATAGTTAAGCCATACATTTGAAGTATAGCGATGATTTTAAACTATATATATATTCCCTCCATGAAGAATTATATGGGCCTTAGAACAGACAAATAACTTGAAAGTTATTAAACTTTTTTAAGACCCGCTGACTTGGCGACATTTTTCCACCTAGATGTAAATTATCAAAAGCACAACCGTATTCTCAATTTTTGCTAAGTTTTATGATCCCAGGTAATGCAGCAGTGGAGTAAGTTTTTAAATATTAAAAAATTAGACCACAAGCGCTTTTTATTTTCACAAAACTGTGGTTTTCCTTCATTCAAACTTTGCGTCATTTTCAAAATAAACGTATACAGCACTGGCTTTAGATAGGCTAAAATTGACCCAACAGTCATGAGTAACAGTTGCAATTTCACATCAGTTATAAAAATAACATATTATTCGTAAAAATGTGTAAGATTTTGTAAATTGATAACTTTTGGACAAGAAATATAAGGAAGCTCTAATCTATAATTCCTTTTGTCAGCGTATATACTTTAAAGCTAGTTTACTTAATTTCTCAAAAATTCCACTTAGAGCCGTAGTGGCTCAAGAAATAAAGCGCTCGCCTCCCAATTAATATTTTATTTTATAACCGTAGTTGAAGAGCCGACCTAATTCAGGGTTTACGACTACCAATATTCAACTCCGTAAACTTGAAATTTTGATCCAAAACCAGAGAACAAGGGAGACTGCATCCGTACCCCCAGAGGTATTGATTTGTTATGGGAACTTGGAGGACTTTGTGACCCCGACAGATTTAACGTGCATCAGTCACCATTTACTATTCGAGGAGTCTGCAGCAGGCGGAGATTCGAACCCACGACCTCTTCGATATGGGCCCAGTGTCCTACTAAGCAGGCTAACCGGGGCCCTCAATTAATATTAACCCAATAATCATAATTCGCTATATTCCATTAACATTTAATAATTCAATAGGGACCAGTGGATGTTCAGGAGATAGAGCGTTCGCCTTCCAATAATGTAAACCAGGTTCGAATCCCATTGTTAACTGTTTGATACCAAACTGTCCCGACTTGTATCGACCACAGTGCTGACTCAAAATATCCTCAGTGGTATATGCATCATGAGTTACTATCTGCTTGCAGTAGGGATAAACGCGGTAGGTTTTCGTGGTTTTGCTCTCCATGTAACGCAAATGTGGGTTAGTTCCACCAAAAAAGTCTTTCACAAAGGCTAGTTTCCCCCAATGCTTTATCCAGGAGTTCCTTCGTCTTCGGGTTGGATTCAAAATTACAAGGCTGCGAAGTTGAGCATTGATAGTAGTAAACTCAGAGTTAGATTAGCTGTTCAACACTGGTTATAAAATGAAGTGAAATGTTATTTGGAGCCGTTATCCATTCAGCATTTCCCTTTTTGTTTCATTCACTTCAGTTCCGAGAATAAAAAATGAAAAAAAATTATGTTATACGGTTTTGTTATTTTAAACTAATTGGGATATAACATAAAAAAAATCCCATTAAGTCCTTACAAGTTTACGACAAGTTACAGTTACAAGTTTACCATACAAGATCCAATTACAAGTTTACCACACAATTTATCCCGACAATTTTTAATTATCTGTTATTTAAGTCCTTAAAAACATTCTTGTACTTGATGAAACTTTGTACTTGATGTTATTTTAATTTGTTTATAATTATTGTTAATTTCCTTTAAGTTAATCAGAGTATGCAAAAACTATAATTAACAAAAAAATAATAATCCGAGCTATCACAACATCTGAAAATTTCACGAAGAATCGCGCCAAACGAAGAAGCATTGAAATGGATTTCTAAAACAAATTCAACCTGCTTCAAACGATCATTTATATAGTTCTTTAAACAAGAACTGTAACTTCTTATCTTTTTTAATATATATTTCAACGATCATATGTAGTTTAGGCGCCACAGCTGGCGACGACATGTTAGCCAAACATCTCTTCCTAAAAACATGTTCTTCCAACTGAAATGGCAGAAAAACTGAGAAATAATTTATTTGAAGATATTCTTTCGATTTCCTATGAATACCATCAAACGATATTGATTCGAATATTTTTTTTCTTTAAATCCGTTATTATTCTCTGCTACTTTCCTGGTTATTATTTTTATATTTTCTTGCTTCTTTTAGTTGTCTTTATTTCGATGTCATTCGAAACAAACACGAATTGTTTTTATCTTTTATTGTTCTTTTATTTATTTATTTATTCTAATATTCTCGGCTGCGACTTGCTTTTAAATAATCGTTTTGTTTTGCTGCACTTCGAACTGCTTTTCTTCGAACAAGAATGAATTTTGAACACAGAGGTAAAAATCAAGTAAAAACGTTTACATTTGCATAACAAGTCTGAATGTTTGCGATTAGAATTTTATCCTAACTTTTGTTTCTTTTTTTACTGTTTTTTTATAAGCTATTAGTTCGAAAACATTTGAATTTCTCGAACTATTGTTCTTTCTAAGTTTTGAATCTTAAGAATGGAATAAAAGGGACTTATTATAAGCAGTTTGTTTGCGTTTAAGAAAAATTACTTCTTTTTGCTACTATTTGAATAAATCTACTTGAATAATTGAAGTGAATATTTTCCTGCTATTTGCATTAAGTTGTTTTCATCTTTAAAGATAGTCTTTTTCTTCAGAATTTAATAGTTAGGAAATTAATTTATAATGAATTGTTTTTATAAAAAAACAATTCATTTAATTAAAAGAAGTTACAATTAATTTCTTGTATAAACATATTGTTTCTGGCACAAATCAAACGAACAATTTTGATTTGTGATCTATTGAATCAATTTTTATTCATTATAAAAAGCAAATATAAATTGGCAACTTTCTTTAGTATGATGAAGTCGCAATGCTTGGTTATATGTTTTTATTATTTACTACTTTTTTTATAACAAGTAGAGAAATCTTAAGATCCAAGATAGCGCACGTGTTTATTATCTTACAATTATTACAAGCAATGTTTTTGTACTAAAACAACGAAAACATGAAAAAACTTTCTTTTTATCTCCTGCTTTGTCCCTCTCTTGGTGTATTTTCTCCGAGAAAATTTTAAAAAAAAAGAAAAAATAATTTGGGAATAAAACTCTTAAATCTTACAATTAATTAAATTTTCGACAAATCCATGTAACAATATTTGCTCCATCAGCATTAAAATGAATCCATGCACGCCTGTGGTGTTTAACTTTTAATAGCGCGAACTTACAATTATGCAAAATAGTGTAATTATAAAGTACTATATTTCAGAGATGAACGGTGATAGTTCAATGATTAAGGCTTTACACTTTAATTGTGAGGCACGGGGGTTCGATCCCGAAAGGCTTCTTAAGACCTGCCTTAGTTCAGATCGATGGGTAGCAGATTGTCTGCGAAGCAAAGGTGGTCTGTGCGCAGTGCTGCTCACGTTGTCACAATCATGTTGATGGTCATGACACTGTGGATCCTTAACCCTCTGGAAAACAACGAGCTGTTGTGGCAATTTATTTATCATGTTTTAGAGAAATACTTAAAATTAATTCTATATAAAGGGTTTTGGGCAGTATATATTCGTTCAATAATTTTTTTGTTGTTGTTCCAAATTATTGAATTGAGTGTTTCGATGGAGAAAAAAAGCACAACAATTTGCCTGTAGGCAAAAAGATGTTGTGGCGCTGCTATCTAGTGCAAATTCTGGCAACTCATTACATACTTATCTGGAAACGACACTACGAAACAGTTTAGCATTTAAAAAAACATATTTTAAAAAAGTGATATTTTCATGTATTTTAAGTGGAAGTCCAGAATTCTAAGTGGAAGTCATTACACTAGCGCAAAATGTTTTTAATTAATTTTGTTGTCGAAAAATTTTTTAATGCCTTTAAGTTTCTAATTTAGTTACTTTAATATAAATATACCTTGTTTTATCTCAGAAAAATCGTTCGTCTCTGAATTATACTAGTGAAAATTTTCTGCAAACTTAAACCGCCATTTCATATAATTAAGAGTTATGTAATAGATGTAAAAGAGTTATGCAAAAGTTTTTTTTTAACTAATTAGTAATTCTTAAAAATAAATCTGATAATTTATTATTCTTTGACTTTTCACATTATCGCATTTTTTATTTTTATACCATAAAATCACATCTTTATCAATATTTTTAATCCATTTTTTTATATTACAATTAAAAACGCTTTTCACGTTTGTTTCAATCAATAATCACTTTTCAATGTAATTAAATATTTTAAACGTTTCTTAATTATATGAAAGTACACTTTAGCAAATTGAAAAGAAATAAGTGGAAAAATTATAATGTAATAACTAGTAGTTCAGGTTTCTATTGATTTAAGCGCCTTTTTTTCAAATTTCGCTAAAATCTTATATTAATTCATTAATTGAATGGATAATTTGTAAACAAGAAAATTAAAAAGCTTTAAACTGTCTAATGATATTTTTCAAAAAAATTTAGCATTCTTTCCACTGGCACTTAAAATATTCTAATATGATATTGCTTTTGACAATTTTATAATTTTTAAACTTACATTATTCTTATGAATCGAAAGTAAAAATTGTGCCAGAGCATTGTCACATTGTTGTACTAGCTTTTGAGTTTTAGTAAAATGATGAATTTCAGCTTTTATTTTGAAAGCAATCAAGTGATTTTTACATGCGCTTAATTTTACATTTGAAAGTTACTAATTCATAAACATTTAATCTTTGTCTTGAAGTTAACCGTGTTTGTTAAATGATCAAATGTCGTTTATACAAGTAAAACAACTCACTTTAATAATTGGAAAGAATTGAGATTTTAATATAGAAACTATAACAAACAAATTCCCGAAAGCCTTTATTTTAAAAGAACAACTTTAAATCATGTAAGCTCTGGTGAATAGCACCATGAGCTGCTTAGAACTATTTTTCGTAATTTTGTTTATCACATTTTTCATTTGACATATAATGCGTGATCAACTTAAAAAAGATATTCGACACCGAGAAAAATACTTTTAACTCAAAAGACTTTAACAGTCTTCGTTGTTTCTACGACGTTGACGTCTGAAAACATCTTTTAAAAGTTTTGCACTTCAATTATACGAGCCTTCTCGAAAAGTGCCCGGGTTTGTTGTACAGGAAAACCCTTCGAAAAGGCAAAAGAGAAAGGGAAGGGCCGAAAAAAAGGAAAAGCATCTTTTCGAAGGAAATCTGAGGCTCCATTCTTCTGTTCTCAAAGACTTTAAAATATAGCGACATGCTGGTGTTTTCAAAGACTGAAGACCGAGATAGGGATGCGAGTATGAGGAGGATGGAGATGACAGCGGAGGGATGTGCGTGGGAGGATGAGAAGGAAGAAAAGAACGCCACCTGCGTCTATGAATTGTTTCTTTTCTCAGAGTAGGAAAACTCCTCATTTGCATACGAGAAGCTAATCGCGGATTTTAATAAACGGGCGAAGATGCAGCAGGGAGGGGCTGAGAGCGAAAGAAAAGGAAGCCTGATAGCGGGAGGGATGCTGAGAGGGTGACACGAAAGATGAAGAAGATAAAAGGAAAGAAAGAGTACAGGGGCTATAGAGTGGGTGAATACGGGGGGTGGGGCATCCTGAGAGAAAACGAGAAGGAGACAGATACGAGGCACAGGGGTTGCAGTAGGCGCCTCGGCGACGCTCCGCAAATATCGCCATGTTTTGGCGAATATTTCTTTTTAAAAAATACCCCGCAAACTTATCAAACAGTACCTGATCCGTATAGTGATTGTTAAGTTGTAAAATAGAGTGTTTACTAGAGTAATCAAGTCATCTAGCGAGGAAGGATGTTTAACCTTTGTCGAATGTTTAAGATAGAGTTGATTTAACGTTACTTGAATATATTCGAGAAGATTTAAGATGTTATATGGTTACTAGGAGTTTTGGGGAAATTAACTATTGTTGAGTTGAGGTTGCTTCCTTACAAAGGGACTCTTTGTGAATAAAATTTAAATATTGTCACAGTAGTAAGCCATTCAAAGATACTGAAGAAACTTTAAATGAATTTAAATGAAGGCATTAGAAAGATAAATTTTTTATTTAGTTTAGTCAGTTGCGTTTGACGGTATCCAATGATTTATTAAAACATTTTAAATGTTTGAATTTATTTCGGAAAATTACAAAAAATAAGGGATTAAATGAATAAGCGGCTTTGGAATTACGCGTTTGCAAAATCAATATGCCATCAACCCAATAATAGTGAGATAAGTAAACCGCAACACGATATGAATTATAATGAAAATAAAGTACAATATCATATGATTTAACGAACCGGGCTCTTTGGAAAATGAAACAAAAGATTATTTACTTTATAGGCTTAAGCCCACGTGCTAAACTTCAGCTGCATTGAAATGTAATTATGTCTAGGTATATCATTTAAATGCTTTCTTAATTATAAAAAAACTAAAATATGGTACTTGACCTTGAAAACATTTATGAAAGCAATTTTAATATAATAAATTTTTTCAGTTGAATGACCATTAAGGATTTTTTAGTTTTTATATTTTAAACTTAAGTGTTAAATGATAGAATGGTAGGGGGCATATTTACTTTTAAATACTTGTCCAAACCAGCGTATTCAGCGGTGTAGCTAAAGATAATAGTTAAATACTTTAATGTTTTAAAACTATTCATATTCCATATTTTAACGCATTAAAGTGTCCTTTCGATCATGGTGCACTTCTATTTTTGAAAACAAAATGCAGAATTCTTAAACTTCCTATTCCTTTTCTAAATTTCGCTTCCATACGAAGCATCTCAAGAGCGTGGATCGTATCTATTGCATTCAATTCCTTATTATTCTATTCAATTCTTTATTATTCTATTCAAATCTTTATTGTTCTATTCAATTAAATTCAGAGTTTATATATTCAGAGTTACATATTCAGAGTTTTAAATAGCAAAATTAGATAAATTAAAAATTCCGAAGGAACTTTCAAAAGCCTCAATGAACTATAAACACGAGAACAATTTTATGAAAGTTTTCATGATCTGTTCCAATTTTCAGAAAGTTGTGTGCTTTGGTTTGAAATAAGACTATTTTGAGATTTTTTCATCAATGTTTTCCTTTTGTAATTAGTTTATGTAATTTACTTTTGTATTTTGTTTCTGTGTTTTGTACTATGTATTTTTTTCTCCTTTCCTGGACATTTTACAAAACCTTTGGGGTACAGAGAGAGCAATTTTTTGAAATTTGTCGTGCTCTCTCGATCAAAAAGGTTTTGTGTTTTTATGATTTCCGAAACTGGTACCCCCAATATATTATATTTAATATATAATGGGGGTAGAAGTATTATATTTTTTCTAAAAATTACATAAAAATACAAAACTAGATAATCAATATTTAAATATTTTTACCCCCATGTGATTCCTCAATTCCAGAATACTCTAAAAAGTTTTTTTTAACGTATATAATTTCATTTCGAAAAACAGCTATTTAATCAAATTGAAAGAGCAAAAAATTAATTTTTTCCAGACATTGATTTTATAAGCAAAAGAAAAAAATCAACCACTAAAAGTGTAAAACATAATCCGTAGCAAGGACCGTAGCAAAAAAATAAAAGAAACAAAGTTTTCTAAATTCGATTAAACAGTTAATCAGAAAAGGGACATTATAATTAAAGGGTGTCAGAAAAATCGATTCAGACGATTCTTAAAAAATCGATTCTTGATAAAAAAAATTTTTTTTTTTAAACCATTAGTTTTTTTAGAAGACTGCATTAATTTTTACATGGCAAAAAACCTCCTACGCTGTTTGGATATACTTACTCGTGCCTGCTGCAACCCTAATGTAATTTCAGATGGAACCATATTTTCGTAATTCTTAAACATGATCACAAGACGCTACGGTTTGATTTGAACTCAAATGTGGTACAATTTCATACATTACCAAGGCTGTAGCAAATGCTCATTCGACTAAGGCTCAAAGTACCTGATCAACTTTGAACAGATTTTTCTTTAAGGTAGATAAAAAAAAAAGAAAAAGAAAAAATATCAAAAGAATTTTAAAGCGAATTTCGCACACACTACTATATCATCTTTAATATTATAGTTAAGTCTTTAAAAATGTAAATGAAAATTACTTAAATTAAAAATTCAAAACGCAGTGGAATAAACTTATAATAAACCAAGTTTTTCAATAGTAGATTTTTATGCTTTTATTCCTATTTAAAATACTTATATGACTCATATTTTATTTTACTTTATGTTTTATTCGTCTCAAAATATTAATGGCTACGTTTTCTTTCACAAGATTTGATAAAATTGTAATGATGTTTCGATAAAAAAGGGCAAATTTCTGTTAATAAAATGTAGCAACAAGGAATAAGCTGATCAGCCTCCAAAATGTTACTGTTTTCGACTTTTTTGTTAATTAAAAGTTTAGTTACTTGCATTGGGAATATTTATAAAATATTCCCAGTTCAAGTACTGCCTGACAAAAGTTATTTAAAACTTAAATAATTTTGTTAAAGAAATTTAGAGAGAGTAAATAATACTTTGATTGCACAAAAAAAAATGACACGGTTATCTAACCGAGATTTCGCACGCCTAATGCACACCATTTTTTGACAAATTATTTTTTGCTTAATTAAAAAATATGTTTTTTTTATGTAAAATCAGTTCCAAAAATAAAATTAAACTTAATTAAGGCATCAGTTTTGAAATAGCTTTTAAATTAAACTAAATAATTTGAATTATTAGTCATAAATCATTTTCTGTGGTTCTCTTCGATCGGATTTAGAAAAAAAAAACTTTTTAATTATAAATACTAAAATATACAGCACTAATAAGTTCAAAACATTCTACATTTCTATCAATATTTTAATTTATTGAAAATGTAAAAGGTATGAAAAAAAAGATATTTTGAAAATTTGTTTGGTTAAAATAAAAAAATAAAATTCTTAAGCACCAAATGCGTTATCAAATTATTATTTGGTTGTAATAATCATTTACATTTATTTAAAGGGCTTTAAATTAGGTAAATTTTAATGTTGAAACTTTTTGCTGTATAACATTTCCAAAATTTGTTTAACCGAAAATTAGACGCTCTTCTAAAAGTTTTAGATATAAAGTACGTTACAATTTCAACTTAATTTACACATTTGTTGCATTGTTTTTCATGTTTTCAACGCTAAAGCTATTTATGATTCAGCATTAAAACAGCACGGTAATACTACGTTTTAAAAAATTTATTCAAAAGTGTATTTTGTGGTGTAAAATAATAAGTCAGATACATTCTTATTTAAAAATAATCTTTCAATTAAACATTGTTAGAGTTTAAATGAATATTTTAGTTATTAAAGTTATCTAATTTTAACGACTAAATGCTTTAATATAAATACAAATAGATTTCAATACAGATGATTTTAAAATCGATACCAGTTATATGAATAAAAAGTCAAATACAAGCGCATATTTTTTAATATTTAAATATTCTTAATTGCTCTAAATTCTTCCAAAATTCTTTTAATTATTATTTTTTTAATTCACGCACAAAAAGTTGGAACAAATATAGAACTCTTTTTAAAGTACCCAAAAGAATAATTGATGTAATGAAATTTAACAGATAAGAAAGCAAAATAAGATAGCTTTAAAATTGCTCGAAACATTCTCGGGAAAAGAAAGCATTTATACATTTCAAACTTTCTCAAAAAACATGAAAAAAATGTTTGAGGTTCATGAGTCAGTGATATTATGCAAGTTATCTATAATTAAATAAGTTACGATAGAATAATTAAATGAATGACTGTATTTTAACTGACTCATTAAATATTTGTTTCTTTTTCTAAAAACAAAAAACGAAAAAAAATATTGCTTTTGCACCCAAAAATTATTAAAGTTTATTGAATACTTATTATTCAATAAATTAGAAAAATAGAAGGCAAAGAATAATATCATAAGAGGTATGAATAAACTTGTTAATATTTATTAATTTTATAAATGGAAACTAGTAAAATTAGTATTTGAATGCCACTGCTAAATTTCTTTATTATAGTTCTTTGTTAACAAATTAGATTCTGTTTTGATAGGAATCAAAAATCCGATTCCAATCCGTAAGAGGTATTAAAAAAAATCTCAACTATATATTTATATTAAAAAAAATATAAATCTTTATGTTTTATTCCTTTTGAAACGAAGCTCATTTACACCAGCTGATCTTTAACTCATATTAGCCGCGTAAGACCACTTAATCGAGCTTTATAACCAAGAAGAAATTAACCTCAAACGTTCGGGGCCGCAATAACAAAGAAATTAATAGAATGATTCTCTCTGTCCTTTTAATAATATTGTAAAACTGAACGCTCGATTTTATTACGCAACAACCCGACCCACCCGATCCACTTACTCTCTCACATTTTGGCGAGGGGTCTGCCAAAAATTCTCCCGCCGAGAGCTGGATCCCTCGTTAATTGAAATTGATGGCGCCCTTCTTTGGCGAGCAATGACATCTTCAATGGGGATGAATGCCAAGTGCAGACCGTTTGCCCTCTAGGTTTAACCTCCCCCCTATTCTGTCATCCCCCTTTAAGCTTACTTCCCATTCGCGGGGCAGCTCCTCCGAATTTCCCAACCCATCCACCATACCCACCCGACTTGGCGCGGCAATAACGTGCTCGTGTCTTGATATTGGATTTTCTGAAACTCAAGAGGGGAGGGGGAGTTTTAGGGGGTTTCTATCTGTGGAGCTGCTCTGTACCCAGCTTTCTGAATGGAAGAGAAAGTATCCCTGGAATGCGAACAATTTTCCAGTCCAGGGATTTATGAGGGAAGTGTGGGGGTGGTAAAAGATCTCCGGCTTTTCCTGCTTTCTATCCTGCCTCCCACCCTTTGCCTTTTCAATGCTTGTCCGGACTGTAACCCCCCAGGAGGATCTCCTTTAGTTTGACTACAACCTTCACTGTTCCCTTATGGGGTAGGGTAGGGGTTGTGCGTGCCACAGTCACCTTCCTATTTCATCGTTTGAGATACTAAACGGGATATAGTTAGTTCTGCCTTATGTGAAAAGTTTCTTATGAGCCAGTGGCAATGGACAATCGAGATTCTGGAGCTTCGGTTCTCATTTACAACCTCGTGAATAATGTATCTTGTTTTTTCAAGCGATTACTGATTTTTTTTTTCCTTTTAAGAAATTCTTTTGGGCAAATTAATAATTTCTCCCTTCGTTAGTTTTTGTTTTTTTCCGGGTTTTTGTTAACGATTAAATATGTTCTTATGTGTAAAAGTTGATTTTTTTTTCTTTTGAAACTTTTGTTTAGCATGGCTGCTATTTTTATGTACCTGCCTTTGGCTGTATGAGCTAAGATTTGCCATTGATATTTTAACAATTCAATGGCTCAACGTTAAACTACTATAATGAAACCTGTCAAGTTGATCACCCTTGCAAGTTAACCACCTGTCTAATTTGACATTTACTACCAAGATCAAGAACCTAGTAATTCATTTTGTATTATAAAAGGGAATAAAACCCTTTTTAATCTAAAACCAAGAATCAACCTTTTGAAAGTTTTGTTTTGAATAGGCTAATTGTATCTGCCTACGGCTGTATGAGCTAAAACTTGCTACTGATACTTAACGATTGCACTCTCAGTAAAACTGGTTCAACATTAAACCACTATAATGAAGCCTGTACTATAAAGTAAAAAAAAACATGTCATGGACAGGTTTTCACCACAGCATATTAAGTATACAGCGAGCAAAATAAAAATGCGACTTTCTTAAAATTCGATATCTCAGGAACTGTTAGTCCGATTTCATTCAAATTTCATATTTTGCCATGTAAAATTAGAATCTTTAAAACGAAATAAAAAATTGCATTAATTTTTTCGGTCATTATTAAATAAAATAAAAAAAATAATAAATAATTATTAAAAATGATTATTATTAATAATTATTAAATTATAAATAATTATTATTAATTATTTGCGTGAAATTATCTTCGAATATATGAATTTTATAACTGTGTGCAAAAATATTTCAATTCGCTTGAAACGTTCTCAAGACTTGGCAAAATACGAAAAGAATTGTAATTAACATTAAAGAGTATAAACTTTGGACCGTTCTTCTATTGGGTTCTCAAACTATTGGGACCATATTTCCCAGATTGCGGCTACCCCCTATATTTTGGGGTCAGAAATCTGAATCTCTCGAATCTTCTGAAAAGGTATGCTTATTCAGTGAGTGCGTTTTTGTGTCTGATTTCGTAACTTAATATATTATCGGAACTAATTAATTATCATATTTGTGGCCACCCTCTTGAGCCACTGCGATTGAGTCCTAGAACGTGAAGATCCAATCATTAGATCAAAAGTTATTCTGGGTGGTCCGTTTTGTATTTTGATCCCTGTAGATTTTTATTTAAGTTGAACCGTTTCACTGTGTTTGCCGAACCACATTTTCATTTAAAGTTGGTCCACGTTTACATTAAGTTGAATCATAATATCATGCAATCAAATCTCAGCTGATTTCAAGTGTGCGATGACATGGCTGAACTTAACAATGCTAAGTTTTAGTCATGGTCAACTGCTAAGTTTTAGTCATATTAAGTTATAGCTCTGTCATATCAACATATAGTTGATATGGCTAAACTTAAGTTGCAGGATGTTAGGTCGATATTGTAGTTCAACATGGTCTAAAATTTCTAACATCGTAAAATATAATTTAATGAATAAATAAAAATTAGGTTTTCTCATAAGATAAAATTTGAAAAAATAAAACAAAAATATTGTTTAAACATCTCAAATCTTTAATGAGTTTCATTGTATCGAAATGCTCACTTGTTTTATCAAATGATTAGGAATGTTGAAACGATATTTCATATAGTTTTTCAAATTTATTGCTTATAGTATGATATGATTAGGTTAATAATCGTAAAAATAATATTTTTCATGAATGTTTAATCAAAGCAATATTTTATTTAGTTATCAGTTTAGGTTCAGATACTAAAATTGCATTTCTTAAAAATTTCAGAGAAAAATATTTTTTCTGTTGAAAGTGATATAAGGTTTAAATTGAATATAAATTCTAAATAAACTCCAAGAGAGTTTTTATAAATACATTTAAAATTTAGTTTCAGCTTTTTTTTAAAAATTAAAAATGCCAAATAATAATTATTTTGTTTTTACAAACTCTAGTATGTATAAAAATAAACATTAAAAGTTTCTGTATCAGCATTAATATAATTCCTTTTAATTAAATTAAGATTAAAAAATAAGTGAAAACAACCTACCTTTTTAATTATTTATTTCTGTATATCGAAAATGCGTAAAAAAACCTTCCTCTTGACTTTCTAGGAAAGTCAAAAGGAATGAAAAGTAAGAATTAGTTATTACAATTTAAGTGCTTAGAACTGGGAAGTCCAAGATTTTTTTGAATATTTTGAATACATTGTTACTTTTTATGCTTGAAAGAAATATTTGATAATTATTGATTTTAACTGACTATTTTTATATTAATAGAATTTTAGTTTGCGCATTTATATAAAAATGTTTTTTTACTTTTTTAAAACACTTATTCAAGCATGATATTATTAATTTTAATATTCTAAAAAAATTTTGCATTTTAAATCTTTTTTTTTATTTTAATACACATTTTTATTACAATCAAAATTAAGGACAAATGAGTGCATAATCATTTTTTATTCATTAAATTCTTGAAATTATTTAAGATAAAAAATAGATTTCATTTGTTCCTTTCAAAAATAAGTTTTAAATATTTATTTTAAAATTATTCCTGAAGTATTCTTTTTTAACTGACTATGATTATTCTTTCAAGATAATTTTGCGAAATACGAATTAAAATACAAATTCCATTGAACATTTCACTGTAAAAAATGTAGTTACTTATTCTCATTATTTTCACAATTAATGCGCCGTTTTTTTTAAATTTTACCTTTTCAAGTAATTGGTCTGGAATTTCCTTTTTCTTCTTCTACACAGAATTCTTCTACACAAATGAAGAATTAATTTTATTCGATTTTTTAAGCGCTTAAGTTTGAAAAAATTAAACCTCATCTGATTCTTATTTTTTGATCTAAAAAACCACTATCTTTAAATAGTTTTTATCGTTCTATAAAAGACAGAAAAAAGGGAATGATATAATTAGTATAATTAGATTTAATTGCTCGTGTTAATTAGTAAATAAGTAAAGCGAAAAAATATTATGTTCCATTATAAAAGTTCTCAAGATAAGTGTTATTTTGCAATGATATAAACTACAGGAAAAATAAATTACTTGATCAACATCTAAAAGAAATTCTGAAAATAATTAAAAGTAGTTTAAGTAAAACTTTTAAACAATCTATATAATGGGCTTATTTTTCCCAGCTAACCATAAACTAGAAAACAATATAAATACTGAAATTGTATCCTTAATGAAATGTATTCGCATACATGCACAAAAATAAATTAAGATACATCTTAAAAAGTGTAAATTTAATAAAATCATATAACATACTACGTCATAGATTTTTTCTTTTTTTAAATAAAAGATGAGCGTGTATGTAAAAATGCAAATAAAATAACTTAAAAAAAAAATTCTGTATAATTTAAAGCATTTGGAAGTTTTAAAAAAAATTCCACATTAATATTAGGAAAAAAATGGAACAGAAAAAGGTCATTATCAAAGTTCTCGTTTAAATGAAGAAAAAAAATTCTTAATTTTTTTAGTTCCCTGGAAAACTGTGAATGTTCTCTCTCTCTCTTTTAATGGCAGTAAAAGATCAATAAAGAAAATCAAATTTATTTTGTATTCCTCTGACCGGATTAACATGAAATTTATTTATAAGATTTTTAATTAAAAATTATGTTCACTATCATTTTTAAAATGTTTAAGGATGTTTCAATTTAAAATTCTGTTCAAGGTTTTTAAGACCACTTTTGAGATCGCTTCATTTAAAAAAAATTCTTTCAAGATCGTTTTAAGACAATTGTTAAAGTCATTTCTCTCAAGGCTTTCGTTTGGAATCGTTTTAAGATATTTTTATTGTTGTTGCCAATAAATCCTTTGTTCCAAATTGCTTTAACACTAATTTTTAAGTCATTAATATTCGAGATTTTGTTCAGAATCTTTTCACGATATTTTTAAGGTGGTTTCCATTAAAGCGTTTGCTCAGAATCGCCTTAAGAATATTTTTGAAGTCATTTCTATTAAAGCTTTTGTTTCAAATCGTTTTAAGATATTTTTAGAGTTGTTTCCAATAAAAAAAATTTAAGATCATTTTAAGATTATTTTTGAGGTCATTTTCCTCAAGGCTTTCGTTTGGAATCATTTTAAGATATTTTTAATATCGTTTCCAATAAATCTTTTGTTCAAGATCGTTTTAAGACTAATTTTTAAGTCGTTTGCTATTAGAGCTTTTGTTCAGAATCTTTTTAAGATATTTTTAAGGTCGTTTCCATTAAAGCTTTTGTTCAGAATCATTTTAAGACTATTTTTCTCATTAAAATTTTTGTTTTAAATCGTTTTAAGATATTTCGTTTCGTAAATCATTTTAAGATAGTTTTTTCCCTTAAAACTTTTCTTCAAGATTGATTTAAGACAATATTTAACGTCATTTTCATTAAAACTTTTGTGAAAGATCATTTTTAGACCATTTTTAGTCTTTTCTATCAACTTTTTTATTGTGATCATTTTTAAGTACACGAATGAAGGCATTTTCTTTAGCATTGCCAGCTTTTCCAGAAGAGTTGTGAGTTGTCCTTAAAACTTAACTTCAAAGAAAAAATTCTTGCAGCTTTTTACGAAGCAAGCTATTAGGTAATTTATATTATTAAAAAAACTAAAATCCTCTATTTTTTTAAAAAAACTTCTGAACATAACTTAAGAGACTTTTTATGCAACTTCTTATGTCGAAAATTAATATTTTTGTGGAACTTCTTTTACCGTTACTGTAAATTTTTCACTTTTCTTCTTTCTTTTAAAGTTCCTTGTCCCTATTAATTCTGTTTCTTTAATGCCCATAAGTCTCGTTTACTTCAATTATTCTAATTTTTCTCTCAGTTCCTCTAGTATAAGTGTTACGACTTTTTAAAAAATTTCAACAAGAGACCCATCTATCAGTAGAGCAACAACTTTTGGCTCATTTTTATTGAAGTAAAAGAGTAAGAGGGGGGAGTTCGCGTGGTTTGGATTTCCAGACCATTGGCCGCGGCGAACTTGAGCAAGAGAGGAAAAAAAAAAACGCCAAGACCGCTTTACAAGACACTTCATGTTTTTACAGGAGAGCCTCGCCAATATTTTATTCCGCCTCGATGGATGGAAAAGAAATTTAACGGCCTATGGCAAGACCACATTGCCCTAGAACAGTCTACTTAGTTGAAGGAATAGACTGACGAGGGACTGTTCACACATTAATTTGCTGATAACGGCCGATTGGAATTCATTTTTTTAGATTACTATTGAAGTTTTTATTGTAAGTTATTAGGTAGCTCTTTATTGCTTTAAAAATGAGAGTTCATGCTTTATGGTTTTTCTGCTGTACTACATATTAATGTTATATAAACCAAGTCGATAACTTCAAATGTTGTTCTATTGAAGATGAATCACCGAAAATTAAAAATAGTTTTAATTTTTTTTAGCCTAAATTAAAATTTTGATTTTTTATCTTGGTCGAGTAAAAAATTGTTTTTATTTACTTAATTATTATTTTAATTTATTCATTCATTATTTTCATTTATTCATTCATTATATTAATTTATTTAATCATTATTTTAATTTATTTAATCATTATTTTAATTTATTTAATCATCATTTTAATTTATTCATTCATTATCTTTATTTATTTATTTATTATTTTTATTCATCTATTTATTATTTTTATTCATTTACTTATTATTTCTATTTATTTATTTTTCTTCTATCCTTCATCTCCTACCATGCTTGACTAGTGTTTTTCATTAATAAGATAATTAGATTTTTTTTATCGTTTTTTTTCCTATTTTATTTATTTATTTATTTTTCTTCTATCCTTCATCTCCTTCCATGCTTGACTAGTTTTTTTCATTAATAAGATAATTAGATTTTTTTATCGTTTTTTTCCTATTTTTTTTAATAAGAAAAAACTTATCAAACCTCTCTTCCAAAAATTTATCTTCTTCTACTAACATTAACCTGCATCTAAACAACAATTGTTTAAAAAAAAAATTTCCTTAGCAAGCGAGAAAGGAGATACTATTTAAAAATGTAGCTAACAGAAAAGTAGTTTTGTCATATTAATTTAAAACTTCCCTTCTAATTAAAAAAATAGTAGAGATTATAAAAATAGTATTAAAATTAAAACTTTACTGAGAGGAGTCTTAAGCAGTTAACGATGACATTAACATTTGCACTAAGCTGAACTGCTTCTTCTAGTAATTTAATTGGGAACGTATTTTCACGTCTTATTAAAAATATTTTATTCATAATGATGAGAAAGAAGCAAACTATGTTACATTTTTTCAATACTCTTTTTAAATTAAAAGAATATGGCGCCTCAAAGCCCCAACTATAAGGAGGACCCATTGTAGATAGTGGGGGATATCACAATTTCAGGTTTATGGCCAGTCAAACTTTGTACACGTGTTCTTTTTAACTTGATAAACATTACAAAAATTCAGATTCCAAAATACAAGAACTTGTTTTAATGCTAGAAACAAATCCTGAAACAACTTTTTTCTTCAATCATAATATCGTGTAAATGATATGCAATATCTGTAGATAATATGAATGCGTAAATTATGCATTACAATAAACGTAAATTGCATGTTTCAATATCAGCGAATATTACAATATATCATGTATGCTTTTATATACGTCATTTATTTACAATATTTATAAAACATCTTGAAAAATTTGCTTCAAAAGAGTCGTATTTTTTACCTTCATTTTTCAGGAACTATTTACGGATTCCCTTTGAACTTTTAATTTTGTCATTTAAAATGAGTTATATCAAAATGGTGCATAAACTTTAATATCTATTTACGGTTTTTCGACTATTAATAAACAATGCTGTTTTTCGAAAGAAAAATAATAAGCAGCTTTGAAAAATATATTTTTTTATGCAAAATACAAGTTTAACAACAATATGTTCAATCGTTCAAGAAGTACGCGAAGTGGAAAAGACAAAGGGGATCATATTTTCCAGATTGCAGCTATTCCCCATATTTTGAAATAAAGAATTCCAAATCTGTCAAAAAAAGACATATTTGTTCATGTTTGATTTTGTGCCTTTGCATATGTAACTTAAAGTAACATTTGCACAAAATAATTAGCATATTTAGCTTTAGACCTTTCCATTAAAAGATCGCATCTTAGTATGTAATAATTCAAATCATAAAACCAATTTAATTTACGAAGTCAATTTTGATACAGAAGAGGTAAATAAGCACATTGAAACATTAAATCATTAAATCAAATTTGAAAAGCGCACAAGGCACCTAAAACCAGATTTGTTTTATATAATAGAAATAAGACATATATAAAATCTTTACAATTAAAATGAAAATATAAATGAAAATATAAATGTGTGTTTGCACACATTTATATTTTCATTTTTATCTTAATTGTAAAGATTTTATATATGTCTTATTTCTATTATGTAATAATTCAGTCATTAGATCAAAATTTTCAGGACGTTCTGTTTTTTACTTCATACTCTGTACACGATGTATACTTCATACTCTGTGTACGATTACATTATACCATATTTGCGCACTATACATGACAATATATTTTTTGCATATTTGAAAAAAAAGGTACTCTTTATTTGAGTTTTCAATCGTAAAAACAAAACTTAAATTTAATATTAAAAACATATTTACATGAACTCAAGCAGCTACTTATATACTTGTTATCTTTTAAATCTTATTAACTCTTAAAACAAAATGAAAATCCGCAGTTCATTTTCTTATTTTTATTTCATTTGAACTTCACAATATAAATATTTATTAAAAATACGTTGCACCATTATTAAATTAGTGTAAATATGGTACAGCGTTAATATTTTGCTCATAGAGTATCGTTTGTAGAGAGCTTTTATATGAAATGAAATACGGATCGTTTTTTTTTCTGTATTTTTAAAACTTAGATTTTTATTGCAATGCGTAGCAAATCAAATTCTTATTAGGTAGAATCCGTTCATTTAATGATAAAATAATGCATCCCTTGCTTTATATATGCTCATTTGAATACAGTGTTGATCCATTTTTATTTATTAGTTTTAAATAAAATATCGCTGACTAGAGAATGATATTTTATGGACGTAATACCTTTAAATCAGTATTGGGTTAAATTGAAAAGGCGATATTTTGCGTGTTTCAATGGCTACAATTTAAGTAAAGATTGACAAGTTAATCTAAATTGGATTTTATGAAAAGCTTCGGTAAAATTATGAATAAATGTATAAAAAGGTAATTTTCTTCACAAAATATAAAGCAATAAAGGAAATAGAATTTTTCATGACTAAATAAAAGGATTGAAATTTGAATAAATGTAAATGCTTGGTTTATTGTTTATTTGTTAGCGTAATAGATTTTTAAATTCCTTTGGATTCAAATGTTAGAATTTCATTCTGGATTTTGCTTCTTTAATTCGCGAAAGCGTATAGATCTTTCTTCCTTTTTCTTTCCAAGAAAAGAATTCTAGAATGCCCCGATTTGTTTATTATAGAAATTGAATTTTATTATTCCGAATATATTTTTTCAATTTTTTTCTGAAACAAATATAAATTGTTCTTGTTTAATTATAATGCAAGCGTGTTTATGATAAAATATTAAAGGTTTGACAACAGCTTATAAGTAATCAAGCAAAGGGCAATTACTTTTTGCTTAAATAAAAAAGAAATATACTAAAAAAAAGTATTTGACCAGTTTTTAATTAAAATATTCTTATGTATGAATTTTTTTAACAATTTATGTATTTAATATGATTGAATTAAATGTGAAATTTTTTTCAACATTAAATATGATTAAAAATTTTGAACAATATATCAGTTATCTGTTAAGAAATCAATTTCATCTTTCAAGACATTAAGACATGAAATTTTACGACTTTACTTATACTGTGCAAGTTTTTCAGTCGTAAATTATACCTTCCGTATCATTTTGTAAAGTCTTTTACTAAACGTTTAATTTTCCTCAAAATTAATTGGGACACAATTTCTCTTAATTTTCCAAAATAATATCAGGATGATATAATTTTATTTAAATTATTATATATATATAATTTTATTAAACTATTATATACATATACTGCAAAATTATTCTTTTACTTACTTAAAGTAAAACACTTAAGTATAAAAAAAGTTTGTTAAACTAGAGAAACTTTAAAGTTTTCATAGCAACTTAAATTTTCAAAAGAAACATTTGGGGAAATGTTTAGTCAAAAAATATAAATAAAAAATAAAAGAATAGTTTTATTCTCATTGTTTTGAGGATACAGACAGAAACTAATACTTGGATATAACTAAGTTAAGATGCAAGGAAAATTATTTATATTAATATTTAAAAAATACAACATATATCAGAATTGTACTTTTCTTGTATTTTGAGAATATGATACTGTTTCGTAAAAGAGAGACAAACAGCGGTGAGCCAATTCGGGACCACAAAGACAACCCTTCACCTCAACGGTCAGTATAATTAATGTCAAGAGCAAAAGCACTTGACCTTAAAAAAGAATCAGCATTGT
This sequence comes from Parasteatoda tepidariorum, assembly GCF_043381705.1. Taxonomy (NCBI): domain Eukaryota; kingdom Metazoa; phylum Arthropoda; class Arachnida; order Araneae; family Theridiidae; genus Parasteatoda; species Parasteatoda tepidariorum. The sequence goes on from NC_092211.1 coordinate 30,288,140, forward strand.
GTATACTGGATCAATGTATACTGGCAGTGGCATTTAACCTTAAAAAAACATTAGTTTTGAGTATACTGGTCAACGGCCTTCACATCCCTTGATTTTATAATCGTCGTTAAACAGCCGTCCCTATTTAGGGCTTACGACTACTAATCATCAATTCCATAGCCTTGTAATTTTGAACTCAATTCAGAAGACAAGGGAACTCCTGGATCAAGTATTGGGAGAAATCTGCCATCATGGAGGACTTTTTGATGGAACTAACCCGCATTCGCATTACATGGAGAGGAAAACCACGAAAGCCTTCCCCCCAAGGTTAGCCTGACTGCAAGGGGACTCTAACCCATGATCTGTCTACAGCTGAAGATATTCTTACGTCAGCACTGGGTCGGTGCGAGCCGAGTGCGCATCGACCTACCATTGCTATGATTCGAACCAGATACGACTCATTGGGAGGCAAACGCTCTATTTCCTGAGCCACCACGGCTCATATCCCTTGATTTTATTTTATTTTATTTTATAACCGTCGTTGAACAGCCGACCCAATTTTATGGGTTTACGACTACTGATGCTCAACTCCGTAGCCTTGTAATTTTGAACCCAATCCAGATGACAAGAGAACTCCTGGATCGAGTATTGGGAGAAATTTGGCTTCGCGGAGAGCTTTTTGATGGAGCTAACCCTGATTTGTGTTACATGGAGAGTAAAACCACAAGAACCTCCCACGGTTAGCCTGTCGGCAAGGAGACTCTAACCCATGATCCTTCTACCACTGAGGATACTTCAAGTCAGCACTGTGATTGGTGCAAGCAGGATGCGGAATTCGTATCGAGTGGGATTCGAACCCGGTTCGCCTCATTGAAAGGCGAACGCTCTATTCCCTGAGCCCCCCCTGATTATCCCTTGATTAATCAGATTAAAAATAGTAAACGGTAATAATTTGTTGACTATTATGGATGGTGTTTGATTTAGTGCTAAAATTTTTAACCATCGCCAACGGTCCTCTTTAATGCAAGAGAAGAGTGCTGAGAATATTATCCTACTTTATCAATAACTCAATTACTATTTTTTTTAATGTTTAAAGTTCTTAAACATTAAAAAGTAATGGATACCTTTAAGATCTGTACAATATTTGTACTACATTGCTAGGAACTTTGGAACCTTTTGAACCATAATATCGTTACAATTTTCTTCAACCTTAATATGGGATTAAGTTAAACCATAATATTGTACTAATTAACAGTGATGACATGATAGCTCAACTTAAAACTAATATAGCTCAACTTGAACAGAAACGAGATTTATTTTTACAAGTTATTAAGGTTTCTGCTCCTTTGCACCATATTATGGTTCAATGTTATTGTTAAAAACTGTACCAATTTTTGCGATAAAGTACTGTAATGTTGCTAGATATATAATTTCAGGGAAGCACTTTTTGACTGATAAATATTGTATGCTTAGACTAAACTTTTACATAAAATAAAACTCTAAATAAAATTTATTTAAAATAGTAATAGTAAAACTAAAAAATATAACTACAATTAAAAAAATTTAATGAACCGTGACGACATGATAGCTTTACTTAAAACTAATATAGCTCACCTTGAACAGAAACAAGATTCATTTTAACAAGTTATTTAAGGTTTAAGCTCATTTACATCATATTATGGCTCAATATATCAATGTTATGGTTAAAAATTGAACCAATTTTTGCGATAAAGTACTGTAATATTGTTAGTGATACTGAGTCAGAGAAACACTATTAGACTGATAAATATTGTATGCTTAGACTTAGACTAAACATTTATTTTACAAAAAATAAAACTATGAATTAAACTGATTTAAAATAGTAATAGTAAAACTAAAAAATAAAACTACAATTGAAAAAAGTAATAATAAAAAAAGTAATAAAATAAAAATAATGCATCACCATATTATAAGATTATTTTATAACTTGTGCTGATCATTTAGGCTAAGTTGCAATACTTTAAAAAAACATGTTTCCTAAAACAAACATTTTAGTTTGCGAAAACAAAAAAGAACCTGATCTACATTCAAAAGATCTATAACTCAAATTTCCTTCAACCTGCTGCTTATACAGTCTCTCCAAAACCTTTTGTTATAGCGGAACATCTGCTTCAGGTTTAGAGACAAAAGGGTAAGTGAAGCCACGTTTAGAATCATTTCAATAGACGGTTTCCTCGCCAAGCTATTTCCTCGCCATATTCAAACATGGAGCTATTTAAAGACAAAACCTATAGGACACGTGTCTTCAGGTTGATTTGAATGCTTAAAAAGGAGCCAGAGTTAGGGTGTCTTTTCGAAATTCTCTTCGAATAAATGTTCGAATTCTTTTTCTCCTCTCTGAATTCAGGACTCTTTTAATTAAGTAGTTTTTAAAAGACTTCCTTTTCCTACCCACAAGAACAAAGGAGTCGCCATTGTTGGTATTTGGTACGGATTCTTCCTGGTAAACTTTCCGAATTTAATAATAACTTTTCATTGCCTTTTATTCGTAAGGAATGAATTGAAGTTGAGTGAAATACTAATCACACCATCTGGTGAAAAAGGTTTCTTTTTGCTTGAATTTGATGTTTAGAAGTGAGTAAATTAACAATAATACAATGTGAAACTACAAAGAAAAATTCAACTATTTCAACTTTTTTTCAATGTCCATATTCAGTTAACTTTGTTCGAAATTTATTTAAACTTATATGAACATAAAAAGAGCATTCAGCGTATAAGCTGTACACGTATTGTAAACACAATATGAACACGTATACAGATATTTTATTTTTATATTTTATAACCGTCGTTGAACAGCCGACCCAATTTTATGGGTATAGGACTACTAATGTTCAACGTAGCCTTGTAATTTTGAACCCAATCCAGAAGACAGGGTAACTCCTGGATCGAATATTGGGAGAAATTTGTCTTCGTGGAGGACTTTTTGATGGAGCTAACCCGCATTTGCGTTACATGGAGAGGAAGACCACTAGAACCTCCCATGGTTAGTCTGACGACAAGTGGACTTTAACCCATGATCCGTCTTCCAGTGAGAATATTTCACGTCAGCACTGTGGTCGATGCAAACCGGATGTGGAATTCATATCGACTGGGATTCGAACCCGGTTCGCTGCATTGGAAGGCGAAAGCTCTATCCCCTGAGCCATCGAAGCTCACGTATACAGATATTGTAAGCTGTACATGTATTGCAAACACAATATGAACATGAATACGCGTGATGTAAACTATAGGTATGAAGCGTATAGCTAAAACTATACATGTATTGTAATCCCAACATGAACACGTATATACATATTGTAAGCTGTACATGCATTGTAAACACAACATGAAGATATATATACATATTGTAAACTAAACTAATATTGCTTACGGACCTCAATTTGAACATACATTGTTAGTCAAGTCAAATATAAGTTGTAAGTAACCACAGTTAAAGCCACATTTCATGTTAGACATGTATTGTAAGTACATATCACACCTTAAGCTAAAAAGAGTTCGTCTTTAACTGCCTAGTTCTAATTCTCTGTATAACTTGAAAGCTTAAGTTAAGCAGAGATGGATAAAAAATCACAAAGTTAACATGTACTGCAACGCTGTTTTTTTTTTAATAAAACGTTTATTCAATTTACAATATTTAAAAATAATTACAAACTTTAACGAACATGATGGATTTCATACTTTTTTTTACTATGAATTGGATTGAATGTTAAACCTAATGGTATAGAACCGCATATACTGCATCAAAGGTAGCGAATTCAAAGAATGATATAAACTAAACGTGACGAAAAACAAATTAGAATAAAAGTGAGCAAATTAAAACAAAGAAATATCACTACGATAACCTAAGGGTCATGTTATCCGTATGTTATTAGAACATACGTTGAACTACAATATAAATCAAGTAGTCTGCAATATTAAAGAGGGGCTAAGTTATCGTACTTATCACATCGATTATCGTACAGATTGTATGGGACAAGTAGTGAAAACTTTACTCGATATTAATACTTTTTTAGAGATTTTGGATATAGTTTTGAACCATAATATAGTATAAATTTATTTATTATGCTGCTAAATTAAACCACATTATCACAATTCCTTTACTTGATTACGGTTACTATTTCTCAACTTTAGCGGAAGATCGGCTGAAACTAACACCTTATTAAGTTAAAATGCCCTTGCTATTTGGCTTACCGTAGGAGGTTTTAGTAAAAAACTTCCTCCGCGAAGGCAAGTTTGTCTCAATGCTTAATCCAGGAGTTCCCTTGTCTTCTGGATTGAGTTCAAAACTGCAAGGCTACGTAGTTAAACATCAATAGTCGTAAATTCAGAATTGGGTCGGATTATTAATAAAATGGAGAAAAAAATTATTAAGGTTGTTGAAAGTTTGAACTGTACAGTTTAATGTTAAAACAACTTTCTTATGGAAAATATAACAATTTTTTCATTAATCTAATTGAGAAGTCTTTTTATTATTTATTTTTACAAATTTAAGATAAGTAAAGATAAGTATTTAAGATAAGTTAGACTGATAAAGTGCTTTTGCAAACCTTAACCGATTAACGGAATTAATAAGCTCTCATTTCTCTTCAAACTTTTCTTTCAATTCGTCAAGAAATATGTAAATTGGCGACTCTTACAGCAAATTTTTTTTTGTTTTAGTAACTATCAGGCTGTCATTAGTGCTTCAACTTCAGATAATGTGTTGATAAGAATAAAGGAAAAATTTCTCTCTCCACTAATGATCAAATTATATATATATATATTTTTAGTCAAAATGTAGTGCGGTAAGTTTGTTCACTTTCACGCGATGATAAAACATTCAAAAATGTTAGATTTTGCATCTAGTTTCGGGTAATTTATCTACAAATATCATTTTTTCGCTGAAATACTTAAGAAAACATTGCAGATTTCGTTCATTGAAATTAGGAATTTTCATTTTAAAGTGGAATTAATAGATTAAGAGCTGATTAGAATTGTGGATTATTTAAAACATAGTCCTTTTACTTAAACATAGTTCTTAATTTACCCGCTATTTTTTTTCCTCTTCATGAAATCTAAATTCTCTTGTTGCAATACTTTATACAATTAACAATTACATGCAGTACAAATTTTGAAATTACCATCTGTAATTTCGGGTGGTCTTGGCCGTAAGAGATTGGGTACTACTGATGTTGAGTTTTTAAAAAACTTTTAATCAAGAAATATAGTTACAATTTTGCTCATGCACATAAGATATGCAAGTAAATTTATGTAAATATAAATAAATTTAAGCAAATTATTTTGTTCCTTATCTTTTGAATTATTTAGTTTAGAGATAAAAAAGGCCAGATTTCGATTGTTTTAGTAAATATATATCTCAAAATATAAATCATGTATGTTTAAATGTTAACTTATAAGAAGAACAAGTTTCTGATATTCAAAGGAATAAAATATATACATCAGTTCACAAGTTTCCTATCTAGGTGTTGACCCAATAGATACATTGCTCTTTTTATAATTTAAGAACAATTTTTTCTTTTTAAATTTATTTTTTTAAAAGTTTCATATAAAAAAAAATTTTAACTTTAAAACTAACGATTTTATTCAAATATTTCCAATAATGATTGAAATAACTTCGCTATTCCTTTTTCTGACATTAATTCGACTTTTAACAAAAAATAAATTACTTTAAACTAAGAAAAAAAAATAAGGTTCACTGTCACTTTCTTTGTGAAATATTTCTAATTCTCTCAAAAGTCAGAATTTCTAAACTATTTCTCGCTTCCTTTTTTTTCGTTAAGAAATATCTGAAATCGGTTTTTTTTATTCACTCCCTACCCCCTGTGTCAGTTTTCTTTTTCAGCAGACGATGATGATGATGATATGCTATTACTTTTTATGGTTCATTTGGACTAAAACCCATTTCTGCTAATAACCATAATGGCTTCCTGACTGCAAAAAGAAAAGGTCTGTGTGCCCTAGAGATGAAAAAAAAGCTGAGAAATATATAAAGAAACTTTTATTTATATCTTCCTTCTCTCCTTATGGCGATTATTAAAACACGCCAATCAAGTCTTGTGATTTAATAAAGTGCCTTCCTTTTACCTTTAACGCACTAATGAAGTATAAAATGAGAGTTATGTGTCTAAATTATTTCTGCCAAACGTCGCCAAGAGATGAGGTGGAAGCGGCATTTATGTTATGCTAATGGTTTTGCATGGCGATGTTTTACAGATGTTAGAAAAGATCTTCCGGAGAAATTAATCGACATTATTGTCGAGTAATTTCGTTCGTTTAATGCTCCAGTCCTCATTAAGATATCATTTAACAAATGAATTGAAAAGTTGAAATGGTTTAATGAGGTAAGATATAATTAGGTTTAGTTGAGTAATAAGAGAAAGTGAGTGTTTTTCACTTCAGTTCTTTGAAAGCAATTATGAAAAACAAGTGAAAACACCATTTGAATATTTCATGCAAGGTTTTTTTCATAATTGCATAATTATGTCAGGTGATTAAATTTGGGCTCCGATATTATTGCTTTTAAATTATAAACTTCTTAAAGCTTATGATATGAAACAGATATTAACTTAGGATATAATTTTTTTTTTGCTATTGAAGGATTTCAATAAAGATTAATGAAATTTTACTATTGCTAGTGCAATTTTTATCTTATTCATTAAAATGATCAGAATTCTTTGATATCTTTTCTCTTATTTAAAGCCACATTTAAAACCGCGGTTAATTATTTAAAACCACAGTTTGGAAATCATTTTATAATTAACAAATTTTCTTTTGTTATTAAAAGTTGAATATTTTTATTCAATAAACATTTGAAAGTGAACAGAAATGAATACAATTTTCAGAATATCAAGCTAGAACTTAAACTTTTATTAAATAAATTATCTTCAAATATTTTTAAATACGATAATAGTATATGATCCTCTAATAAAGATATTGTATAATGATCTTTTCGTAAACTATCCCATAATAAAAGTACATTATGCTCTAATATATCTCTAATAAAGGTAAATAATCTATCAATTTTCCTCTATACAGATACATTATTTACTTTCTCTATAATTCTCTAATAAAAATGCATTATTTTATTGAAAGATACATTATCCTACAGTTATCCTCTAATGAACGCACTTTAACTTAAGAAAATGCATTAATCTTTAATATTTCTCTAGGACCCCCTGAAAAAGCTAAACTATCCTCAAATATGCTTTAAATACGATAATATGTGAGTGTGATCCTCTAATAAAGGTATTTTGTAATGATTCTCTAATAAAGGTATTAAACGGTCTCTAATAAAACCTATATTCTCTTTTAGTATATCTCCAATAAAAATGCATCCCCCAATATAAAAAGAAATATAAGATTAATGAGCAATGATACAGAGCTTAGATTTTTTTCATAAATTTTTTTGTTAGCAAAATGATTTATGACATGATTTAATCAATCAATAAATTTTACTACAATTAAATACCGAATAATATTGTAGTTAAAGTATAAAAAATATTTCAATAAAGAGTTAAAAATTTTGAATCCAAGCAACAATTACATTATTGCCGAGTTTATATTAAATATCCAAGCCTAAATCAACACGTCTTCTAAAGATAAATTCATTACATTTGACCCTAAATCTACCTCACTCGCCTGATATGGACTTTTCCCACATAAAAACCATCTTTATCTGTACATATTACGTCCCTCCATCTACTGGTAGATTTAATTTGATCCTTTGTAACAACTTATATTCATCTCATTGTTGATCTGAAAGAGCTAAATACCATTCCACCCCAAAATCGTAATCCTCCGACCTATGGTTTATTGCTTTCAAACTAGGTTCCCTTGAACCCCATGTTTACTTGGGGGATGTGACCAACGGTCATTAAAGATGACCAGTACGCAAAATGCTGGGGTTGTTTCTAGATCAGAGGGTCAAGAAGACAAAGGATTTCTTCACTATGAGGTTCACGTGATTTATAGGAGGAGGATGTTGATGCGGTAGAACTTATATTAAGACTAACTTTTTATGCATAGATGGTTGGCGATTTATGTTTGATTATTACGTAGCTGATACTACAGAACGGAATAATAGTTTGTGGTTTTTTTTCTTCTTTTCCTGCTCTAACAGATGCAGCTGCGTGAGTAATCTCTATAATGGATTTGAATATTTATGTAAGGATAAAACTTCACAATGAAAATGAAAAAGATATCTCTCTGAGAAGCTTGTTTTCGGATAATCGGACTTTGATAGAATTAATCAGACATTTCAGCGTCAATCTTAATCGTTTAAAATGTTGACTGCAAATATGTTAATCAGTAAGGGCTTATTACTAATTAAATTATGAACTCGGACACAAAAACGTACTTTGAATAAGCATACCTTTTTCTTGAAAGATTTAGATTTTTGAGTAACAAAATATAATAACCGGAATCTGGAAAACATGGTTTCAACTGTTTAGTCAGAAAAGAGGTCGGATGGTTAGGCTCTTTAATGTTATTTCAATCTTTATATGTTTCACTGTACGTCTAAAACTTTTTATGCAAATCATAAAAAATAAATCGAAAATCTGAACCATAGCATGAAATTTAAGTTCCTTAACGTTTAAGTCAGATTAAAACTTTTGCTAACTACTATTTTCACGAAAATTATAAAAAATTTAAAAAATGTTAAGAGATGTAGAGAACTTTTTGATGACAGAAACCATAAAAAAATGTTAAACCTGAAAAATGGGGACACATTTATTGCAAAATAAAAATAATAATAACTTAAAATAAGGCTTCAGTAATTTCTCAAAGGTTTCAATATCTTCCGCATATCATTAGAAGTCAAAATATAATAAAAATATCCGAAATACCTGTCAATTGTAGCTATGGTGCCAAACTCTAGTCCTAGACGAGTCGAGTTACATTGAGGCGAGTCGAGTTGAGTCAAACTCTGTAGCACTAGAATTAAACTCTGTAACACTAGAATCAAACTCTGTAATACTAAAGTTAAACTCTGTTACAATAGAGTCAAACTCTGTTACAATAGAGTCAAACTATGTTACAATAGAGTCAAATTATGTTACAATAGAGTCAAACTTTGTTACCATAGAGTCAAACTTTGTTACAATAGAGTCAAACTCTGTAACACTAGAGTCAAACTCTGTAACACTAGAGTCAAACTCTGTAACTTATTCGCTAGCTCTTAATATTTAGTCGTTAATGGCAATCTGGAAAATGAAAATTTTGCACCCTTTTCTACACAATTTAAAAACTAGTAAAATAATACAATGCATTAATTTAAAAAAGTTCTAAAACGTACAAAAAAATTTTTTTAAATTTTGAAGAAAAGGCATGTTGCATCGATTTTTCCGTTCATTCTAAAATTGACTAATATAAATTTAAAATGTTTCACTTGCTTAACAAAAAGGAATGCAGTGTTAATAATAAACACGTGACTTTATTTCTTTCAATAGGCTTTTTGCTGTGAAATGTACAGGCTGTGTACTTCCCATAGCTCCAACGGAACTGGTGATGAGGGCACTAGATCACGTGTACCATTTGCCATGTTTTGTGTGCGTTGGTTGTGGACGGCAGCTTCAAAAAGGTGATCAATTTGTTGTACGGAGTGGGAGACTGTACTGCAGGCCGGATTTTGAAAAAGAAATGGCCGTCATGCAAATTGTCACAAGGGGTAAGATTGTCTTTCTTGTCAAAATGTTTATCATAATATATTGCATGTATTAGAATGAATTAGTTCGTTATTTAGTACATTAAAAAAATGAGAAACATTAAATTTTATAAATATTGAAAATTTATGAAATTACGTCATGCATTTAAAGCCTGCTTATTAAAAGAGAAACTTGAACAATCAACGAATCTGTCGAACTTCATGCTGGAACAAGTTTCAAGAATTTAAAAAAAATATATATAGGGTGTTTTGTACTGAACACTTTTACTATATTTTAAGAAAAAAGTACATAAAAGTAATCATTTTAGGAGAGGAAAATTAATTTATCGTAATTTAAAGAAGCAGTAATGAATAATATCCTCTCGAAACTTTTTATAACAATAGAATTAAGCTTTCAAAGATTCACAATTTTAAGAATATATTTTTAAGCTATACAGCATAAAAATATTTTCAACTAAAGCCAATAATTTTTTAAAAACATATCAGGCTATTTAAAAAAATCTAAAAAAATATTCGTATTTAAATCAATGAATTTAAAACAAAAAAATTCAAATAATTTAAGTCATGATTTGAATTAAGTGATTTACCAACCTTGTTACTAATAGATATTAATTACATGATGTGTTATTAAGCATTTCTAATAAATATTAATTATCATATTACTTCAGGAGAGAATGGGCAGCTAACGCCTACTGGACCTCACAATGGCCAACCTAGGCAAGATGGACGAAGGGGACCTAAAAGGCCGAGAACTATCCTCACCACAGCCCAAAGAAGAGCCTTTAAGGCTTCCTTTGAAATCAGCCAAAAGCCTTGCAGAAAGGTAATATCACTTATGTTACCAATATAGACACACACACTGCACAAATATGTTTTTTTTGAAAGGAACATTTTTATGCGCTTTGAAATTTAAAATCTGTTGTTTCTCAACAACATTGAAGGTATTTTAACAAAATATGATATTTTCAAGAATAGGTTCATAGAAAATTTTTTAGAAACATTTTCAGAAACTATAATTGCTTCTGTAACATAGTCGAAGCACTTAGCAAGTAATAATTAAAAGTAGAATTAGTTGAAATTATTTAATTAATTAATATTTAATAATTATTTATCATTTCGGCAATGTACTTTATAATTTAATTGCTCCTCGACAACGTACTTTACACTTTCATTGCAATGATAATTATGTCTTTAACATAGTCAAAGTACTTATAATATTTAAAAGTAGAATTAATCGAAATTATTTAATTAATTAATATTTAATAAATAGGTATCTTTTCGACAATGTACTTTATATTTTCATTGCTTCTCGACAACGTACTTAATATTTTCATTGCAATGATAATTATGTTTGTAACATAGTCAAAGTACTTAGTACGTAATAATTAAAAGTAGAATTAGTTGAAATTATTTAATTAATTAATGTTTAATAAGCAGGTATCTTTTCGACAATGTACTTTATATTTTCATTGCAATGATGAAAAGAAAAATGCATAAATTTTTAATTTCATTTTTTTCCCCTCCAGGTTCGAGAATCTCTAGCAAAAGAAACAGGACTGAGTGTCCGAATCGTACAAGTTTGGTTCCAAAATCAAAGGGCAAAGGTAATGATCATATGATAGTGGATTTTAAAATTTAATTTTCGAAGAAAAAAATATAGAATTATAGCCATTTTTTAAATTAAAAAAATATCAATTTCTTTAACAGTTTTTTAGATAGCATTTTCTAAATTTTTGAAAATTAAAATATGTAAATTTTTTTTATCTTTCCAGCTAATGTTCATAAAATGAAATTAAACTTACTTTTAAAATGCGTATTTATGTTATCATTAATAATTATGATTAATAATTATTATTAATAATTATATTAATAATAATTATTAATCATGATTATTAATGATAATTATTAATCATGATTATTATTAATGATTATATAATGATTATTATTAATCATAATTATAATAATTATAATTAATAATTATGATATATATATAATTAATAATAATAATTATGATAATTATAATAATAATTATGATATATATATATATTATTATTAACTAATTTTTCTAAGGCATATTTATAATACCATTAATTATCATCAAACCAGCAAAGTATGAAACGTCAACATTATATTTAATAATAAGACTTTTTATAGAATGCCTAGTATTTTTAGGCAGTTCATTAGACTAGAGCATTGACTCTAAATTTGTTTCGGACGTGGAACCTTAAGTGATCGAGTTTCTTTTAGTGGAATCCGGCAATAAAAAAAATTTATTGTTAGTTGTAAATATACTAACTAAATAACAAAAAATACTACTAATTATTTTAATATTTAATGTGAAGAATAGAATATTTAATATTACAAATTTGTACTACGTGTATGTTTTACAAAAAAGAACTTTTAAAAGCGTTGAGAATAGTTATCAGAGAAACGTAATTCTGTTTTTTTTTTTTTGAATTGAAAAACTCGATATGCTTAAATTTTTTAAAAATGCATATCCTTCTTATAATTTATTCAATTTATTGTTATTGAAAAAGCTGCTTTTTTATTGGTATTTTACAAAAGTAACTTTATATCAATGACCTAAATATTAAATTAATCATGGATTTCGTGATAGGATATAAATATAATTCCTAAAAATTCTAAATATTCAGAACCTTTGAAATCCTTAATGGAACTCTAGGGAACACTTTTTGGGAACAGCTAGACTAATAAATTATATACTTTATCCTGGAGCTCTGTAGAATAAAAAAATTTCTTGAGGTAAAATACAAGCTACTATTTAAAAGACGTTCTATTAAAAAATATGAGAGTTTAAAACTAGAGAGACCTGCGTGTATCTAACAATGTATTGAACAATTATGCGTGTTTTTCCAACAATGTATGAAATGATAGGACTTTCTGGAATACCTTAAGTATTTTGTAAAATGACAGATGCTTTTCATACTTAGTCAGTTAGTCGTTTGGCACTCTATGTTGTTGTTTCTTATACCATATGTGTCCCCCGTCGCCCATGGTGAAGCTAAGCGAATTAAAGGCAGTGGGTGAATTTCTTGCTTTTCAGTGGTGCCATCTTTGTCAAAGAATACGACTTCAGGGATCGAACTCACTACCTCTAGGGCATGGGTCCAACACCCTATCCACCAGGCTATGCCGGCCCTGAGCATTCCATAGAATACCTAAATAAAAAATGAAATGCGTAATCGTTGTAAGCTTTGTCAGACAGTTTTCGGTATTCTATAAAATGCCGAAATATTAGATTTCAAACTCTGCTGGTGACAAATATATCACATTCTTTTATTGTATTGCATGTGCAACAACCTATTACCAAACAAATAATTTGATAACACTTCTTTTTCTTCCCCACATATTCCACGCCAGCTAAAGAAGCTGCAGCGGAAGCAACAGCAGCAACTACAGCAACAAAGCCAAAAACAAAACACAGATTCACAAAACGGGGGATCCAATCCAGATTTGTCCAGTCCTGGAAAAGATGGGAAAAAATCTGACGAACTAAGTCACGGAGACCCTAGTGAATATTGTAAGTATAATCTTACATCAATATGAAGTAAATTGTGAGAAAAAAAAAAGCAAATGTGAAAAAAAACCTTTTCCAAATTATCTATTAGTTTTTTTAAAAAAATTTTCGGACTTAGTTAATTTACATATAACACTTCATTTGTATACCTTTTCTAAACAGTTTTTTTGTAGTATACGATGTTGACATTTGTTACGATATTGTAATTAAAGAAATTAACTATTTTGGCAAAAATCAGTTGTATAGTGGTCAGGGAGCTGACCACTATAAGCTCACGGATCAACAATAGTAAGCTCACGGATCAACAATACCGGCCATTAAGTAGCATGATGGCATACAGTTGTTGAATGTGTTGGACATATTGAAGAGAAAAAATAACAACAATAAAAAGTTAATTAATATTAATACACCACAATTGGGACGATTTTTCTTTCATCACTTTTGCTATTTTAGATTAACACTAAATTAGCTTTAAAAATTAATAAAAGTGACACAAAAATTTCAGTATGTTAAGATTATTGAAGTGTTGATAGAATAAAATGCATAATTGTTAAAAAAAGTTTTTTTTTAAAAAAACTCAATGTTGTTTTAGGTTATTTAAAGATTTTACTTTTATTCGGCACACAATAACTGTGGAATTGTTTGATCATTAAAATAATTTTGTAAATATAACTTTCTGATAAAATACCATTTTCTAGAATTTATGCCTCTTCACTTATCTGCCTGATCATTAGTAAAAAATAAGCAAATATAACAATAACAAATATATATATATATATATATATATATATAAGAAGGGTGA
>NC_092211.1:30302191-30352454 GCF_043381705.1 Parasteatoda tepidariorum
ATAATATGAGGCTTTCTGTCACAAGATCAAACGGACTCGTATATTCTCGGAGTGTGCAGACGTGGAGAAGTACTTTCTCATTTTACCATTTCTGAAGGGGTAACTAACACTGAACTACTACTTTTAATGATTCAATTTGACAAGTCAATACCACAAGCGATTTTAACACTCTTTCTAACAGGCTGTCTGTAAATAAGTAACTCCGTAAAAAGATTCCAATTTATTTAAAGTTAACTCTTTGCGTTGTTGATTTTTTCTTTTTCTTTTTGTAATTTTTCAACTAATGATCAGATTTCAATTTCTTAAAATAGTTATATCCTTCAAATTCCTTTTAAACAATGTCCATGGTACATTAATAAAACTTGTTTATTTAGACATTTTGACAAATATTTCTAGATCATATTACAGCTATTTGCGTTTGTTATGGTAGTAAAGTGTTCGCCAGAATTCTATAGGACAGGGAAACCAAATGACAGATGAAAAATTTTAAAAAAATCGTCACGATGCTATTTAGCGAGATTTTATTTTGTTTTAAGTTGCGTATCGCAGCGAAACCAAACGGTCAAATGAGATTAATTTCAGCGTTTGAAATAGCTTGGTAGTTCCATATTAACAAGTTTTAATTTTCCTGTGGTATTCCTGATAACCCGAATAGTATAAAATGGTGAGTTTATATTCCATTAGAAAAAATCAGAATGAAATGATAAATTTTGTAATAAAAACTTCCCAATATTTAACAAGAGCTTATGTTTATTTGATGGAACTTCTCAATGTTTAGCTTTAGCAGCGCCATCTGGTGTCATCTTCTTTTCATGGTAGAAAGCGTTTTGGAAGACTTATTTTATGAAAGCTGGGTATCCTGATGAAATACGATTGATAACTTAAGAGATTTTATTGTCTGTAATTAAAATTAATTTTTAAAAGGGGAAAATAAATATTTTTTTTTTACTTTTTGCAGCCCCACCATACGCTCACCTTTCGGTGGGAGACTCCGACCCCTCACAGTTCCCTTTAGGTGCACTACCCTACACAACAGAAGGTGAGTGAGATAGTATTTCTCAACCCTTCTGATTTCGTTCATTTGCTTCTATTGATGTCCCCGCAACATTTGCATAAAAAACACTCTTAATTTCTCAATTATACATTAAATAGCATTTTAAGACACATAAAAAACTAGAAACAATAATAAGACAAAAAAAAAATGGAATCAATAATAGGTAATAAGCTGAAGTTTAAAAAAAAAGAAAAAAAGAATAAATGTTTATTATTATTCTGCCTTAAAAGTGCTTGGTTTAAACTCTAATAAAACTGTCTGATCTGAGCAGTACATATTTTCCTAACAGTTCATATTTTCTGATTTGAGTTATACTTTTAATTAACCAAAATCAATTTTCACTTCAAAAAACATCAAAAGTGTTGAATACTGCAATACAGCAAAGCCCTTTAATTACTTTTTTAATAATATTTATATTAAAAAATGAAATAGAATGAGTATATAAATATGTAGAGCTATCTACATAATATTTATTAAAATTTTTAATTTTTTTTAAAATGATCAAATCGAAAATTTTTTTGAAAAACATACCCTTTTACTTGCTTTTACGATGAAGTTAATGAAGCCTAAATTTTAACTTTAATTCGTGATCGTGAAAAAACTATTTAAATGAATTAGAATGATAAATGATTTACGTTAAACTAAAATACTTCTGTTAAATATCTTTTTAAGATTGTTATTAAACACTAATGATGAAGGACGGAAATATTTAAAAGTAAAGATATGTTTATAGTTTTTTCTCTAGATTTACAAAGTTACATTATAAAGATGTTATTTTTTAACTTACAGAACTGTGAACTTTATCAACAAATCTTTTCTGTAATAAGATTTAAATTATGAAGTTTTAGAGTTAAGTTTAACAGCCAAAAAACGAGAAGTGGTTAAGTTCAGTCTGATTTCGGTTTATCCCTCTATGTAAATTCAAATCATCATTTACTACAATTTTTAAATCTGAAATCTTTTTTTCCCACAAACTGACTGCTTTGCTTTATTCCCCTATGCTATCTACTTACATCAACGTTTATGCGCTTTCTGCTTTTAGCCCATTTGTTCGCATGAAATTCGCCTGCGTTGCGTTGCATAAATGTATAAAGTAAGTCAAAAGCATGTTGTTCCTTTTGATATTGAAACATGTGATTTCTTAGTACCTGTACATTGAATAATTTTCTTGATTGTACCGAATTTGTAAATAAAGTAATGCCGATATAAATTCACAAACTTTAAACATGCAATTCAAACCCACTAATACGAACACCAATAATCTAAACAAACACCACTCTTCAAAATGTACAGAAGAAAAGAAAGTGTGTAAAAATATAGAAGCACAGCATTCCTGAAACGGTCCATTGTGGACTAGTGAGGTCATGACTGTCAAGGCTTCACAATTTCGGGCCAATTGCATAACTGTGGCAATACGGTTATCATTGTGCGCAAGTCGTCTTTATTTTCTTGACAAGCTAGTATCCAACGAACTTAAGCTGGATAGGCTTCAAGCCACTATCTAGAATATCTAGAATTATAGAATATCTATTCGTTGCATTCATTGTACAGAATGCTAGGTCTTTTAGTCAAAATATGAAAAATAAAAATTCCTATATACTGTTTAGTCATTAAAGCATAACCAATGCGCTTTAGGAAAACTTTTAGAAGATGTGAATTATTACAAATTTGCTTATTCATTGAATAGAATACTTGTAGGTTTTTAATTAATCATTTTATAGAATTATTAATGAACTTCTACAAGCAATGTATGGACTAGCAATCATTTCATGTTTTGATTAGCTTCAGCTTGTAGGTTTTTAATTAATCATTCCATAGAATGCTAGAAGCAAAGTGTGGACTATCAATCATTTCATATTTTGCCGACCAACTTTTGCCATTTGACTATATATTCTTAGCATTGCACTCAATGACTAGATTGCCAGATTTCATGTAATAAATAGAATACTTTTAGGTTTTTAATTTTTCTATAGGATGCTTAAAGCAACTTGTGGACTAGTAATCATTTTGAACTTTGACTGCCGATTTTAGCCATTCACTCTTGGCATTACCGACAACATCAGACTTCATGCGTTTCTGGTAACACATACAATCCATGAAGAACTTTATTCAGAACATTCAATACCTTCTAGTCATTTGGCATAAGTACAAGTTTTTAACAATGGTCATACGGAAAAAATTTAATGTAGCTTTGCTTTTTGCATCCAATAACTATTTTATAGCTTTATTCAGAACTTATTCACGAATTGTTATTCTAGATTAAGAACGTTTTAAATGGTAAGAGTTTAAAATATTTTGTTCTTCTATTCCAGGTCAGTACTATTCTTCATCTCATCCGGACACACAGTACATGAAAAGTGATATAAGCATGGACAGTGAAGGTAGCCTTGGTGGCCTTGAGGATGTTTTAATCAGCCAAGGCCAGACGGCCACCATGGGCGACGGGGGACACATATTCCCTTCTTCCGTCAACCCCATAGACAAACTATATTCTATGCAAACGTCCTATTTTAGTTCAAGTGAATGTGAGTGTCTGGGTGCCACGAACTAGCAATCTCACTTTGCAAAAGGATTTGTACATAGCGCGACAAAAATATGTACAGTAGCAAGCGGCCTATGCTGAAAGATACAGTATTGCTTGAAGACTGGTGCAAGAAGTTCTTATAGAATGAAAGAGAAAAGTGTTGATATGGATAAGGGGCATAAAAACCCACTGAAAAATAATTCCTACAAGAAATATTTTAAAAAAATAATCAATTTACAAAAACCAACATAAGAGAGATTTAGTTGATGAAAAAATGCATTTATAGTTTAAATACAAATGCTTTAATTCACCAGAAAACTGAGCAAAAGTTTTCTCACAGATACGGGAAGAAATTGAAAAATATCTTTCCTAACCCTTTGATGCAGAATTCTTATTAAACAAATATTTCATGCTTCTTTTAGCTATTTTGTATTGATTTAGGTTAAAATAAGTGAAAAATGTTGTATTTATTATTTTAATAACTTATGGTTACGAAATAGAGCATGAAACATCGTTGCCTTTTTCCGAGTTAGAGGTAAAATCTTCCAAACGCGGCTGACTTCCAAGCAATAATTTTTTTTTTCAAATTTGCATTCATTAAGATATAAGTGAAGCAGTTATTTATCATTGAAATTTCTGTAGTTTACAAAATCAAGTATTCATAAATTTTCGAATATGAATGAAAAAAAAGATCAAACTACTTTTTTTATAGTTTATTTTTTAATACAAATATAATTCCGATAATTTAACAGGTCTTTTAGTAACTATTGGATTATTTATTATAATTAAAAGTACCAAAATATATTTTTTCTTGAAATTAGAGCATTAGAAAAAAATATATGAAAGGGACACCGGCGTCCAATCTGCGTTATAGGTTAAAATGCATTAAGGGGAATTGGATGTTCTACGACAGTTTATGTTAAAATAGCAAACTTTTTTGTACCTTTATTTAGAAGATATTTATTAAATATTTGTTTAATTTTCGCTCACTTTAAACACCTTTCAAAGCAGAAGAATTTGAGAGAAACTTTGAGACAAGAAGTAAAGCAAGAATTTCGTTTCTTGCAAAACAAAACAATGTGCATTATCGTTACTTTTTAAAACTCTAAGGTGGTTGTTAGCTTAAAGGATAAAAACTATGACCGTTTCACTTGTTTTTATTGCTTTTTATTACAGTTTTTATCCCACAATAATAGTGCACAATAATACTTTAATAGTGCACAATTTATCAAAATTTTGATCTTTTCTAATTTTATTTTTGCTATCAATTTTTATTTGCAACAATATTAACAGAAAAGGCAATAGAAAAAAAATGCTTTAAAATATCAATTCAATATTTTCTAAAAAAAGGTACGCTAAAATTTTCCATTTCTTGCCTATGCTAGAATAGAACATCCCACTGCTTTTCATAGATTATTAACTTTCGATCAAATTTATTAAATTCTGAATCTAATAAATTGAAATTCAGGAATATTTTTTACAGTTTTGCCAGTTATAATAAAAATTAAATACTTGAAACTTTTGGAAATATTTTTTTGAAAAAATTCTTTTTTGTAAATTTCAAATGTTTTAATTTGAACTTTAAAAGTAAGATTGGGAATATTCAAACATATTTAGTTATCCTTCCTTCTTTCCTTATGAAGTTAAATAACTGAAAAATTAGTTCAAAAATTTTCATTATGGATAACTTTCTATTTCTTCAACGTATCATAAATAAACTGAACCTATCTATGCAAAATCTACAGCAAAGGACAAAATTATTTAAATTCCAACTTTATACAGCAAACATTTAAGTTTCTTTAAACTGAAAAATTTACTCAAAATTAGTTCATTGAAAAATTAGTTCAAAAATTTTCATAATCGATAACTAGCTGTTGTATATTCTTCAACATATCATAAATAAATTGAGCTCATTTATGCAAAATCTAAAGCAAGCAATTAAATTACTTAAATTCTAACTTTATACAGCAAACATTTAAGTTTCTTTAAACTGAAAAATTAACTCAAAATTAGTTCATTGAAAAATTAGTTCAAAAATTTTCATAATCGATAACTAGCTGTTGTATATTCTTCAACATATCATAAATAAATTGAGCTCATTTATGCAAAATCTAAAGCAAGCAATTAAATTACTTANAGTAAGATTGGGAATATTCAAACATATTTAGTTATCCTTCCTTCTTTCCTTATGAAGTTAAATAACTAAAAAATTAGTTCAAAAATTTTCATTATGGATAACTTTTTATTTCTTCAACGTATCATAAATAAATTGAACCTATCTATGCAAAATCTACAGCAAAGGACAAAATTATTTAAATTCCAACTTTATACAGCAAACATTTAAGTTTCTTTAAACTGAAAAATTAACTCAAAATTAGTTCATTGAATAATTAGTTTAAAAATTTTCATTATCTATAACTAGCTGTTGTATATTCTTCAACATATCATAAATAAATTGAGCTCATTTATGCAAAATCTAAAGCAAGCAATTAAATTATTTAAATTCTAACTTTAAACAGCAAACATTTAAGTTTCTTTAAACTGAAAAATTAACTCAAAATTAGTTCATTGAAAAATTAGTTTAAAACTTTTCACAATCGATAACTAGCTGCTGTTCAACATGTCATAAATAAATTGAACTCATCTATGCAAAATCTAAAACAAACAACTACATTATTTAAACTTTAACTTTATACAGCAAAAATGTACGTTTCTTTAAAATAAAATTAAAGTTATGAAAAAGCGAACACGAAGACATATTGTGAACTAAGGATAAATCTGTATGAGTGTAAATGTTCTGCACTTATTACTTATTTAGATTGACTGATATGATACAAACATCTTAGAAAATACGATCAACATGAAATTTTCCCTAAAAAGAAAAAAAACTGATAATCAGAACTCAGCAGACTGATCGTTCGCTGTGATACAAGAACAAAAAAAACATTTTGCGGCATCACGGACTTGACATGGAAATGTGTTATGCACAAAATGAATTGTAAATTATGCCTCTCCTTTGTAAAAAGAAAATCATCCTAATGTGTAAAACACTTGTGGATATTTAGAATTAAAGTTTAAAATATTGCTTTCTTTATATTGGTTGTTTCAGTTCTTAGACACATAATCGCACATTCATACTTCAAATTCAAAGGTTATTTGTTATAAGGGACCTTTTATCTATACTGTTGTAAGAAGTTAAGAGAATTTTTCAAACTTGGTCTATTATCTCTAGAGCTACTGGACCAATTTTAATGAAATTTGATATGCTCATACATTGATATAATACAAAACGAATAACCATTTAACAATTGTAATAGACATGCATGATCATGCTTAACATTCGTTGGAGTCGAAAGGTATGAAATAGTCACAGGAAATGATAAACTACCTTATTTCACGTATGAAATCACGCAGCAAGAGGGTAACAAACCCCCTAATAACCCATTTTTTTATTCACCAAACCCCCCAAGTAAAGAATTGAGAGTTCTATTAATCTTCTATTCCAGTAGAGTTCTAGCGAATTCTATTCTTTACTTTAAAAATTCGACAATGGAACTCTAACCCATGATCCGTCTATCACTGAGGATAATTTACGTCAGTGCTGTGGTCGGTTGATAAAATAATTATTAATAAATACAGATTAATTTTTATAATAACTTTAAAATTATTTGTGGGGTAAGAATCCAAATCCATTCGGGGGAAAAAAGTATTCAACGAAAATTCGTTTTTGAGTCAGATTTTATAACTTAGAATATCGTCTGCACTAAGTAATTAGCATATTTAAAGTTAAGCTCTCAAACCATTTACATAGAGTACTTGATAATACGATAATTGAACCAAAACTCAATTAGGGTGTTCCCTTTTTCAGCACTGCACAATATTACTTGCATTGTTATGCACTTTTTTTATTTTAAAAATTTAAACTCAACGATTTATTAAAAGTTTACAAACAAGAAAGAAATTGAAGCTAGAGCTTAATACACATCGATACATACCAGATCTTTGAAAACCTCAAAAATATTCAATTTCAATGTTATGGAAAAACTATTTTGATTAACGATATGATTTTTAATTATTTTGATTTTTTTTTAATCTCATAACTTCTATTAACTTCTTTTAAAAGTCTATTTAAACTAAAATAATTTAAGAACGCAATTAGAAACCGTGAATGAAAAAAAAATTGATTTTGTGAAACAAAAACGATAATACTTTTAATATCATATATCAATAATCCTAACATAATACTTTTCATACCAAAACGTGAGCTTTTAAATTGCTTTAAATAAAATTATAGATTGAAAAAGAAAATGGTTTAAAGCTGAAATTTCACCAAAAAATAATTAAAACACACCTATGGTAACCTAAAAGGTAACTTAAAACACGAATTACAGAAAATACGTTTCGAAACTTCTCATCCATCTTTCTTTGCAAATCCTTAAAATACAACATATACGTCTAAATTTTATAAGAGTATGTATAAAATGTCACAAAAAATAATTAAAACACACCTATGACAGCCTAAAAAGTAATTTAAAACATGAATTACAGAAAATACGTTTCGAAACTTTTCATCCATCTTTCTTTACGAATCCTTAAAATTCAGCATATGCGTCTAGATTTTATAAGAGTATGCATGAAATATCCCAAAAAATAATTAAAACACACCTATGGCCACCAAAAAAGTAATTTAAAACATGAATTACAGAAAATACGCCTTGAAACTTTTCATTCTACGTCACGAAAATACGTCTTGAAACTTTACGAATTCCTAAAATGCAGCATATGCATCTACATTTGTTAAAAGTATGTATGAAATTTCACAAAAAATAATTAATACACATCTATGATCACCTAAAAAGTAATTTAAAGCATGAATTACAGAAAATACGTCTTGAAACCTTTCATTCTATGTCTCGAAAATACGTCTTGAAACTTTACGAATCCTTAAAATGTAGCATATGCATCTATATTTGTTAAAAGTATGTATGAAATTTCGCAAAAATAATTAATACACACCTATGGTAACCTATAAAGTAATTTAAAACATGAATTACAGAAAATACGTCTTGAAACTTTTCATTCTACGTCACGAAAATACGTCTTGAAACTTTACGAATCCTTAAAATGCAGCATATGCATCTACATTTGTTAAAAGTATGCATAAAATTCACAAAAAATAATTAATACACATCTATGATAACCTAAAAAGTAATTTAAAATATGAATTACAGAAAATACGGTTTAAAGTCTTGAAACTTTTCATACATTTTTCTTCACGAATCCCTAAAAATACAGCATATGCATCCAGATTTGTTTGAGTATGTAGTTGAGTCTTTGAAAAGAGTCCAAGCTGTTCAAAAAAAGGGAAGGAGAGAGTCTATTGATTTTGAACTATGTCATTTAAGCGTTTTTAAATGGGAATAAAGAGGGCAGTTTCAAGTGGGCGGAAAGGGGGCAACAGCCGGTTCAGCATTAAGAGTTTTGCTGTTTTATCGTTCCAAACAGGGATTCGATTAGGTAGCCTAGAAGGAAACAGAATTCAACTCATTTTGGGCAGAATTTTGAAGTAAGGTGTTAGAAACGTTTTAGTAGTTTCAAAAATAAATAAATAAAATAAAAAATAAAATAATAAATAAATAAATAAAGATATATTGTAATAAAAAATATAATATACTAAAAAATATAATATGAAATATAATATTGTATGAAAAATACTGAAATATAATATTGTATAAAAGACAATATAAACTATAATATAAAATATAATAAATAAGAATTGTAAAAAAAGCAAAACACAAAACAAAATAAAATAAAACAAATACTTATGTTTTTATGAGAATTACTTCGTAAGTTTTACCCTATTATAAATCCGCTATTTTAAATCTATCCATCATAATCTATCCATTAAATCTATCCATCATAATCTATCCATAAATCTATCCATTAAATCTATCATCTTCGTAAAGTGCGCAAAATAAAATAAAAAATATCATCCTGAATAACTTTCGTTTTAATGATCGGATTTTCATGTACAAAGTGTCAATCTTAATGGTTCCTGGGGATGACTTCAAATATGCTAATTAGTGCTAACTATTAAGTTACGAAATTAGACACAAAAACATACTTTCTCTAAATAAATTTTTTTCTTCACATATTTGGATTCCTGACCGTCAAAATCGGGAGGGGGTAGACAAAATTTCGAAATGGTTATATTGTAAATTGGGGGACTATGAAGCTTATATATATTTGGTGATAGTCCCGAAAATTAATGCAAATGAGCAATTTAAGATAATAGCCATAGACTTATTCAGGAGAGCAATTTTACTCTGTTGCTATACAACCAAGTTCAGACAATAAAAAATTTAAAAAATTTATGCTCTGTGATTGCTCCTAGAGTGATTGCTCCTTATTTATGAACAGTTAAGAGAAAAGTATCTCGAAGTTTCTAGGCAATGGGCATTTTTTGAGCTGATTTCCGATCGAAAAGCAAGGATTTTTTTTATCTCCTTTGAAAAGAAAATTTGAATCAATTTATAAATTATTTATGATTTTCCAGGCTTTCAGAATTTGAACACATAAACTTTTTATCTGTTATTATTTGTGTATTTTACGTTGCTTTTATTTCATTTACACGAGAATTTACATAACTTATATATACTACATACAAAATTTCATTTCATTTCATCACCAATAATCATTTTTAAAGCTTTGATCGAGTTTTCTAGGCAAAAAATTTAAGGAAACAAAAAAAAAAGTTCCGAAAAAAGCATATAGAGTATGGTAATTCTAATGCCCATTCACAAGGTTTTATATAATTAATGATATTTCTTTTTTCACAACCGAAAAAATTAATATTAGGTGCAGTTTTAAAAATATTGAAATATCCTATATTTAAGAATAATATGTTGTAATAATATTTTGTAAGATTCATTGTTTAAAAAATCGCTTCTTTGAGCAAAATATTTATATTACATGATTTTCTTTGGATAAAGATGATTTGCAAATAGCATCCTAATGTTTCGATACATTCTGAAACTTATTTTTGCAAGTTCTTCATAAAATATCGCTCAACAAGTTCCTCAATTACGTTCAGTTGCATTTATGACCAAATACCTCTACAATGATTTCTTTGTATTTTTTCCTTAACTTACAGACTTATTTTATTATCGTCATTACATACATATGATACGAAACTTTCCCTTTAAACGGAGTTCGTAAAGATACTGAAAGGATGGCTATGAAGATAAAATTTTCCAAATATCTGGTTTCAAAATTGATGATTTTAAAGAAAGATAACTTCATAATTACAATTTTGATGTTACGGTTCTCTTACTTTTTAAAGGACCACATGAACCTTGCTAAAATACTAAAATACAATATTTACTTTTACGAGCATAAAATTCTTATCAAAATAATGATCAAAACCCAAATGTATATCCTTATCCTCCCGGGTATATACTTATCCCTGATACCGATATCAACAAATTAACGGAATAAGCTTAAATAAATTACAATAGTTAAATTGTTTCGCTCTTTATCTTTTACGCAATAACACGTTTCGTTTGAACAGATTTAAATTCTGAAATTATTGAGATGATTCCTAGACCTTCTTAAGGTCTAATAAGGTCTAAGGTCTAATAAGACCTTGGAGGAACCGTCTCAATAAAAATTTACCTGTCCTCTCATGACGAAATATGAAAAATTTATATTCATAGTTTCTGTAAAACTATGTTAATCCTCTCACTGCTTGTTTTTTTAATCAAAATAGGTTCAAAAATTGAGTATTTTTTATTACATATTTCAAATCAGATGATGATTCTAAAAGTAGCAAGGCTTTGGAACCTTTTTACAATTTTCGTTTTTCAGTATTTGTTGCTCAACAAAATTAGTCATTTTCCTGATAACATATTATACAATAATAATAACACGGGAATTGCGCTAAGGTTGAAAAATAATTTCAACATACTTAAATTTTTCAACATCTCTTTTTGAAAAAGCAGTTTTCTTTTTAAAGTCAACTGTGTGATATGTAAGTTTAAACGTCAAAATCAAATTGTGGTTCGATTTTGTTCATTTGAAAAAGCAGAGAGAAAACAGTTTTTTTGAGTTGCACTAATATGTATTTACTTTTCACAAATCAAATAAATAAGAAAGTATAGGGTAAATAAATAAACAATTTGTTTGTTCATTCTTCGAGAAAAAGGGTGCACTTATTTAATACGATATGTCAGACCATTTTGCGTGGAGTGATTTTAATAAAGTAAATGTTATTCTTATCAGCTAACTGGATATAATTCTAAAGCTCGAAAAAAAATTGACAATTATTTAAAACAAGTGTTACTTTAATGAAAAACTTTAAGAACTATTGCAAAATAATTAAAATTATATTCTCGGGAAAAAAATCTACGTAGTAACATACGGAGAGAGAAAAAAATATAATTAAATAATTGGTTGAATAGTTCTGTGAATCACACATGGCCAGATAAATAAAAACTTAATTTTAAAATTAGGATTTTAGGATGATATATATGAGATACTTCAATAGCTAAACGATAAACTTTAATAGAAAAACGATATAGATAAGATATTTCAAGACACTTGAAAATTTAGGCTACGTATTCGACAGCTCTTTATGTTCTACATCTTTATACTCATTGTAGTAACTTTTAAAGCATCAAAAGTATTACAAATAATCATCATTGATATCACAAAGAATTTATTTCAAGACGATATAAACATACCTCTTACATAACTAGTATCTTCGTTTATATTTTTATTGTTTAGTTATAAAAATATCTATTGAATAATTGATAAATATATTATTCCTAATAAATGCCTACTTATGCACATTACTCAAATTGAATCAATTGTGGGAAGAATAAATTAAAAGTAAAATTAAAAAAAGCTGAAATGCATATCACATTCAATCGAAAAATTGTTTTTATAAGGCTTGACATTCGTTAAATATAATATTTTATTCAAATCTCGTTACTAAATTAAGCATAAATTTGCAAACGATTTAAAAAGAATTATCGTATTTTATACATAATAAAAGAAAACGATAACGAATCAAAACAACGAAAAATCATGAATGAATTTTACCGTTGGCTTGCGTAAATAAGTTTACCAAATTTAGGCACTAATCGCTCCATTTAAATATTTTTTTCCCTTTTCAACAAATTATTTTTTTCTTAAAAATAATCTATTTTAATTTTTCTTAGCTCCTACTTAATAAAAAGAATTGAAATTTTAGATTTCACTATAGAAAAATTTATAGATTAATAAGGTAAAAAAAAATTATGGCTCATAATTCATAATTTTTTCATTCAGT
Source organism: Parasteatoda tepidariorum (assembly GCF_043381705.1). Lineage (NCBI taxonomy): Eukaryota > Metazoa > Arthropoda > Arachnida > Araneae > Theridiidae > Parasteatoda > Parasteatoda tepidariorum. Next base: position 30,315,101 of record NC_092211.1, read on the forward strand.
ATTAGAATAAAAAATGAAATAAAAGTTATTGAAAATTATTTTTTGCATGAAATTATCTTTTTGTAAACGAGTTCATAAGTAGGCGCAATTTCTTTTAAATTACGCTGCTAGTTTTAAAGATATGACCAAAAACGCAAGAAGTGAAATTAACATTAAGGGGAACAAACTTTCAACTGACTAAACTATTAAGATCACAATTTCTAAATTGAGGCTACCCCCCCCCCCATTATTTTGAGGGTCATACATCCAAATATGTAAAAAAAAAAGATATATTTGTTCAGAAAAGGTGTATTTTTTGTATGTAAAAAAAAATATATGTTTATTTAGAGAAAGTATGTTTTTGTGTCTAATTTTGTAACTTAATAGTTAGCACTAATTAATTAGCATATTTAAAGTCACCCTCAGGAATCATTAAGATTGAACTTAATACGTGAAAACCGATCATTAGAACGAAAGCTATTCAGGGTGATACCTTTTTTACTTTACGCACTGTACCTTATAGAAATCCGATTTTTTGACTTGATTCGCACCAAATTCGGTGAGAAATAAAGTGTTTAGTATGAAATAATACGTTCGAAGACACATCGGATCTAACTTTTTAGTTTAAAACCCTCTCCGACCATCGGTTCGAGCGCTACATGCCAAAGAAAGAGTTTTCCTTAGGATTTGATAAATATTTTAATATATGAGTGATTTGGTAGCCTGAAGCTCTAAATAATCAAAAATTAGTTTCATCGTATGTTTATATAAACTATTTATTTTTGGCTTTCCATGTTAGTTCATCAAAGTTGTAATCTGCAAGCAAAACCAATGTTCATAATTTCACCATGTATGGTGATGACTTCACCGAATTTGTATTTTAAAAGATATGTGAAACGACACGTTTCTTATAAAGATATTTAAGCTCTGAAAGCTTGTTTCTACAAATTTCAACAATGGAAACTCAGCAAGAATTCGTGAAATAAATTTAAAGTTATCCATTAAGCCATGGAAAAATTGTTGTGAATTCTAAATATCGCATTTAAAATGATATTATTTTATAGTTAATCTTAATTTTGATGAGTTGAACTAACTCATATTACGGTAAATCTAATGGTATAAAACCGCATCGGAATACACAGCAGGAAAAAAAAACAATAAATAAATAAAATAAGTAAGTAAATAAAATAAATAAGTAAATAAAATAAATAAGTAAATGAAATAAATAAGTAAATAAAATAAATAAGTAAATAAAATAAATAAGTAAATAAAATATATATGGAAATTTCACCTTACCTTCCATTTTTATCCGAGTAATTAGTCTGAAATTATAGTACAATTTTTCAATTTGTTAGATTAGTTAATACTCTTGACAAACTTATAGTTTATATCTTATCATTTGACATTTTACAATGTTTGAATGATTTTCGATACTTAGTTCCAAAAAGTTCCACGAGGTAATTAGCTAAGCTTTTTGTTGCTGTCTTCTTTGATGTTTCTTCTTTCGAAAAAACCTACCCCATTTTGGCCGTATTACAAAGGTGGACTAAATAGACCAAAAAACAAAATTTATGTTTTTTTTTCATATTTTCGCGTTATTTTGTAATATTACTTCGGAAATATAATTTGCTTTTCATTTTTAATATAAAATTACGAAAATTATTATATTTTCATTGCTATATTTAATTATTTAAACGTACTATATTATTTTTTTTATTTTTGCTCGTCATATTTCAGCCGCCATTTTTTTTCCTGGGTATTTTTAGTGTATTTCAAAATTTTAACTATGCATTTAATTTACCTGCACATAAGAACCCCCAAATTTTGAAACAAATTTTTCAAAATACTAATTTTGGCCACGAAACCTTGGATGCTGGTCAACTGTGCAGTGCATTGTAGCAGATATTGGTCATCGCTCCCTTCATCCATTCGACAAAAATCCTTCCCTTATTGTCATCGAAATTGGACCCGCAGACATTTTAGTTCGGAACCGAAATTTTCCTATATAAAGTTTCCGAGGCCTCGCTCCAGAAGGCATCCGGATCTTCCAAGGATTTCTTGTGCATATTCCAGAGCTCATCTGGGCATATCGCTTCTGCTCCTCCGTAGCCTCGTATGCGTAGTTCGTGTCCTGGTAGTTATCGTGCAGTACTNNNAATAAATATATAGATATATATATATATATATATATATGGTAAAAAAATTTTTGCTACTAAAGTTTGCAAATTTAGCTGATCCCTAATGATTTTACATCTGTCGCACGCACATTCATTATTAAAAAAAAAAAACTCGATATTTCGAATAAATTAAAAAACGGTTCTCATCAATACCAATAATTTAATTATCTTTTGGTCTGGTGTTATTTACGACATCATGACAATTTTCAGTGAATGCCGAATTGAGATAATAAAATTTATTTTTTCTTATTACAGTCATTATAAAGAAAAAAAGAACAAATTTCTACCCTCTCACTTTGGCGACGCGCCCCCCAAAAAGCAACGAGGCGTCTTTATGCAAATGAGGCGACATGCCGAATTTCGCTTTTGATGCTCACTATACTAGAGTAAGGAACGGGGTGGTAAAAAGACGACTTTTAAAACTACGGTGTGGAATATAGCCCCTAGTAGGAAGGAATGATTTACTGCGTTCACAAAATATCACGGTCTAACCCCTTTCCCTACTCATGGTCTCGTTAAAATTTCAGAAAATCAGTCGACCGTCCACCCACAGGTCGATTTTCTTTCAACTCTTTCGACTCATTTAACTTTTCGAGGTAGTACGGTGGAAAGCGTTAATAGAGAAGCGGTTTTTTAATAGGTACCTATTATATGTTCGGCTGGGATAAACAATTCCAGAAGCGTGGGATCGGATTTACTTTGCAGACTTAGCATATGTTTAAAAAGAATATTGAGTACGTAATGTTAGGTGATAATATGCAATTTATGACATTGGCATGTAAAATGCTTTGTGCAATAGTAATTTATGGGCTGAAATTTCACATTAAGCACTATAACAATTTAAATTCAAAGGGTGAAAAAAGGAGTTTAATGCATGTGATCAAACTAAAAAAAGTTATTATTATTATTATTGCATGCATTTAATTCTGGGTTGTAAAATTTGGAAATAAATGTCATGTTTTTTTTATTTACAATATTAAGTACTAAAGGGGGTTTTACATGATAAAGAGTCACTATAAATAAAATTCCATTTAGTTTTTCTTTTTTTTATATAAAAGTAACTGATATAAAAAATTGCACTTTAAGGCGTGGCGTTATTGATTAATATAATATGAATTTCATTCATATAGACAGAAACAAGATTTAAATCAATAAAAATGTTTGAAATTCATCTTTTTTTAATTTTACACAAAAAATGAATTAATAGTGTATGATGGAGGCATAACTCTAATATAATATAATAATATATAGATTGCCAAGAATTACGTGAATGAAAGATGGAAAAAAAAACAAGGGAAAAAACATTTAACATGATGATCATGATAATTCGTAATTTTAACAGGAATTTCGGTGATGTGAAACTTTACTCAGAAAATAAGAAATTTTAATATATATATATATATTAAAAATTTCACATTTGCTTTATGAAAAATACAATTAGATCTTCTTCTTCAGCACGACAGCCCCTTACATGCCTTGGCTGCCTCAACCACACTTAGCCTCCAACGCCTCCTGTCCATGGCGACTATTCTCCAGTAGTTTATCTTTAATACTTTTAGATCCTTAGCAGTGTCATCCAGCCATCTAGTTGGAGGTCTTCCTCCAGCTCGAGATCCCGAAGAATTTTTAAAGGTGGCGATTCGGACTGCATTATTTTCTGGACCTCTTCAGATATGGCCAAGCCATCTTGATCTATTGCTTCGGATGACCTGCACTATCTGTGGCTGTCCATAGAGTCTATATAATTCAAAGTTGTATCTGATTCGCCAACAGCCTCTTTCCTGTACTGGGCCAAAAATATTTCTCAGGATTTTCCTTTCAAAAACACCAAGAGTACGCTAAGTGTCTGCGTTTAGTGTCCATGTTTCACTTGCATCAATACAGGTAGAATAAGAGCCTTATAAATTTTAATTTCAGTGTTTCGACTGATTAGCCTTGATCTTGATTGCTTTCTTAGTCCAAAGAAACACTGTTTTTTGCCATTTTAATAATGTTGTCTACTTCTGTTTTTATGCTGCTTTGGTCATTGATCATTGTTCCAAGGTATTTGAATCCTTTAACCTCCTCAAAGGTGTAACCATTTATGAATAAAGGATCGTGATTTACAGTTGTGGCTGGAGATTCCATAAATTTAGTTTTATTTTCATTGATGGTAAGGCCCATATTTGTGGCAGAAGTTTCCAGGAGTCAGAAAGGCCTCTCTCACAGCTCTCTCTGATCTTCCTATGACATCGATGTCATCGGCATATGCCAGTAATTGAACTGATCTTTTCCAAAGGGTGCCTTTTCAGTCTAATCCACTATCTCTGATACATTTCTCCAGAGCTAGATTAACAGGCGAGGGAATCCCCTTGACGCAGGCCTCTCTCTGTTGAAATGTTGCTTATTTTATTTTAAATGTTATCACAAATTATCCTTTCAATTAAACTGTTAGACCTGTCATCTTAGCATTGGAAAGATCTAGAATTATTTAACTTTTTCAAAATTAGATATTAAATTTTTTTATTTTATCCGAAACTTAGTTAAAGATGTAAATCTCTAGGAGTTTATTAATTTTCGATGTAAGAACAATGCAATCCAAAAATTCTCAAACAGCATTGGAAATGTAATAGCACAGGGCAACATATGATAGTCAATTAAATACAAACAAATTATTCCAAAACGATGCAATAATATAAATGCAACTTGGCAATCGCTTGAACAAGACCTTAGTTAAGTAACATGATTTTATTGATTTTCCTTTTAACCTCTTAAAGTTAAATTGTTACGAATGACGAGCAATAACAGTTTGACAATTTGTCACGTGAACTTGCCTAATGACGTTTCAATGAACTTTGTAATTTAAAATAGATTACGTGATTGAATGTGTCAGCTTACAGCTTACAGAGTTCTGGGATAAATTTGTCCAGGAAAAACTTTAATGCAATTCGATGTAGTAGGATATTGTACAATGTCTTACTATGTTGCACGCGAGAACTTGAAAACAGCATAGGGCTTGGGTTTTTTAAAAATCACACTCAATTTTAAATTTTCGATAAAGAGTAAACAAGATAATTTTAAAAAATACTCTTTAAATTTGTACTTTTAAATTATATTTGTTACACATGTACCAAAAGCAATGCAAATAAGCAATAAATTTTAAATATAACCTAACCTTTGCAAATTATGCTTCAAAAGTAACATAACTACGTTGTATATTTCAACTGTCACCTTATTTTTAAGTATATATCAAAATTAGTATGATAACGCTGTGTGTTTCAACTATCAACTTATATTTGTTAAGTATGAGTAAAAAATAACACAACAACGTAACAAATTTCTACTCTTACCTTATATTTGATGCACGTACACCAAAAGCAACACAAATATGCTATAAATTTTTAATATTACCTTATTAAATTTTCTACTCTCACCTAATATTTGATACACGTATACCAAAAGCAACACAAATATGCTATAAAGTTATAATATTATCTTATATTTGAAAAATAAGTATCAAAAGTAACATCACTGCGCTGTACATTTCTACTATCGCCTTATATTTGTTAAACATGTATCAACATTAACATAACAAAGCTTATATATTTTTAATATCAGCTCAGATTTGTTAAATATGAGACAAAACTAATACAGCAGAACTGCACAATTATACTATCACCTTAAATTTGGTGAATATCATAAGTAACAATATAAAAAGTAACATAACTACGCCGTCAATTTCTACTATCACCTTAGATTTGGTAAATATGTATCCAAAGTAACATAAGTATGCTATTAATTTCAATTATCACATTAGACTTTTTAAATATGTATCAAAAGTAACATAAATATGCTCTTTATTTTTATTTTTCCCTTAAATTTGGTAAATATGTATCAAAAGTAACATAAGCTCATTATGAATTTCTATTATCACTTAAGATTTGGTATGTATGTACCAAAAGTAACTACGCTATCAATTTCTATTATGACTTTATATTTGTTAAATGTGCGTCATATTAAGTAACATTGTTTTGCAGTGGTGGATTTAAACATCTGTTATAAAACTGCCTTCATCGTGTTTTAAGAAAAATCCATAAATTTCTTTTTATAAAAAGAAAAAAAAAATTGTCTTCAAAACAAGACAAATTCAAAAATAAGAATAATTATTGAAAGTTCATATGTTTTGTGTTTCAACCTTTTCCATATCTCATACTCAACTTTATCCATTAATGAATATTATTTTGACCGAAAGATATCATCCAAAATGTCCTCTCAATTTCAAAAATCAATAGCTAACATTTCAATAACCATCCTTTCCCTAACGATCATCATTTATAATTCTCAGCTGGTACTATGGTATAGTACCAGGACCAGGGCTAAGATGGTAAATAAGGCTTCATATTGACCTCTAAACCCCTTCGGTATTAGATAGGAAGCAATATAAGCCAAATCTCAGGCATTAACCTTCCCCCTGTAAACACCCGGAAGGGGAAATGGAAACCCCGGGGGGTCGGTAGGGATTCCGAAAAGGTCACTGCCAACAAATACAACGCTCGGTGGCGCCCTAGGGGGGTTTCATTGACGTGGGTGCGCCCCACTGAAACAGAACTACTGAGAGAGATATTCGGGAAATAAATTAAAACTGGAGTCACGTGCTCGAGTATGCGTATGTAGATTTCGACTGAGGCATGCAATCCATTCTCTGCTTGTTTAGGGATTTTGGTTTTTGGTGGAGAGAAAGGGGGACTCCAAAATGTGTCAGAGTTTGGTTGATGATTGGATTTTGAAGGACAGATAGGTTTTGAAATTTCCTCACCCCCTAATAAAAATTTTGCAAAAACTTTAAAAAAAGAAATCATTTTAATATTTGATGGAAAAATTGATAAATACTTGAATTCCGTGCTGTTTGAAGAAACTAGATAAAAAAAAAAAGTTCGTAATAACAAGAATTTGTTTACTCGTTGAAAAATATTTAAATACATTCGGCTCGTTGAAAAATATTTAAATACATTCGGCTAATACTCGTTGAAATACATTCGGCACTGTAGAATTTGAAGAAGAAAAAAAAAAACAATTTGGTACTCTAAAACGTATTATAGAACGAAAACTGATACTGACGTAATTAAGTTTGTCCCTAAGATAATAGTACATTAATTTAAAATCTGCCCTGACCAGGTTCCCCTGAAAATTGAATTTTTTTCCCGGCTAATTCTGGGCACCCGTTAAAAAATTTATGTGTTAACTCTAAGTAATCGGTAAAATTTGGATTTATTACCTGACCAGGTATTATAACATTTATGCAAACGAAAAAAAAATCGTGTAGTTTTTTAATGAACAAACATTTTACAAGATAAAGCTCTAAGGAAATTTATTGTGCTCTTACATAAATAAAAACTCCGGTGATTATTTTTTTAAAACTAGATTTAAAAAAAACTTACTGGTAAGGTCTTCTTCATTACAAGGCAAGGTCTTCTACATTAGAAGAGAAAACTAAATAACCGCTTTGTGAACTTGTTGATATGTGGCTCTGTTCTGGCCGTCACTCTATGTACTAAACCTCCTCAGAAAGCTTTCGGTACAATCCTTTGACCTATTCGGATATTAAAAATATTATTGATTGAGAACTATATTCAAACCGGTAAAATAACTGAGAAAACAATACAAGCAACAACCCAGTATTAAACCTAATATAGACACTTATAGAAAACCAATGTATCAGTTGTAAGAGTGAAATTATTTTAATAAACATGCGTATTGGTCACACCCACATAACTCACAAGTATCTTTTACTAAACGAACCTGCGCCTGACTGCTGCAATTTTCAGAAATTGCTTACTGTTAAACATATTTTGAACAAGTTCAACAATTTTAAAACCTAAAGGCAACACTATTTTTATAACTCTTAGCTTTCAGCACATAACAGACTCAATATTTATTATCTAGTTGAGAGGCCGGGATAGCCTGGTTGGTAGGGCGTTTGGCCCACGTCTGAGAGGTCATGAGTTCAATCCCTGCTGGCAACCAACCCAAAAGCTTATTTAAAGGAACTAACTCACACTCTGGATAGGAAAAAGTTGAGTAAGTAAAAAAAGGGGGGAAAGTGTCCCATCGAAAAAAAAGTCACATCTGATTATACCCGGAAATACCCGTTTCATTATAATTGAAGTATGCGATGTTGCTTTACGTTTACCAATAACCGGAGAGTAGTAGGATCAATATTATGCCAGTTTTCAGTTACAGTAGCATTCAATTCAGCCAGAGACTGAAACTGCCTTTTTTGGATATACAGCCCTACTGAGGATAGCCCCCACTTTTTCTTGGGGATCAAAATTAAATTAAGGGAAAGAACAATTTATTCGAGAAAAACACCCTTTTATCAAAAAAAAACTACTGTAAAGATTTTTCAACTTAAATAGAAGCATCAACATGGTAGAAAATCTGCTTGAACCACCAATTTACTTTATAAACGAAAATGGCGGGGATAGCCTGGTTGCTAGGGCGATGGACCTATGGCCAAGGGGTCGGGAGTTCGATCCCCGCTGGTATTCGAAAAAGCATTCGAAACAACAACAATATACCTACTTGTAAGTGCGATACAGGTTCTGGCTCATGTTCCAAAAAACTCGCAAATGACTAACTTATCAAAATACTCTTGGTGTGTTTTTTGGAATTGACATACAATAAACCATGGCACATTAAAAATATTGATATCCACACAAAAAAGCTAAGATGTGTCTAGTATGGTGGGTACAGTTAAATTTCTATCTTTAACATACTCCAAAAAACATGTTAGATAACTTCACATCAAATAAAAAATTTAGTATCGTTTTTTTTCTCCAATCTTTCAGACTTTTTGATCGACATCCCACGGTCACATGATAAGGTGCAAAAAAAAAATTGAAACAAATAACCATAAATGAGAGAAGGTAGGCATGGGTGGTAGGAAATACAGTGAACAAAGCTTGAACAACCCTCCCTTTTGCAACAGCGGTGGAGTGAGTTTTGTAGGAAAGAGAATACCCAACAGCCGTCGCTTTGCCGTCAGCTGGCCTTAATGGCAAAGTAATGGAAGTAGACAGTGGGCCATTGACTCACTGCCTGGTCTTCTTGAGAATCATCATCGTCATGATGATGTCAGCCAAGATACTCCCCTCGAAAAGCAATGTTTGAGAAACTGTTTGAAATACCGATGCTGGTGTGGGATGAGGGAGGGATGGAAGAATTGTTCCAAAATTCGAAAAGTTATCGGAACTATTCTTGGGATAGAAGTGATTCATGGGCTTCATTGTTGCGCTTGTAGGAGAAGTGTCTTCGGGTTTAGTAAATAAAGTTTGGCAAACTCGTAAGTTGGGTAACACGTGTAAGGCTAAAAAGGGAATAGAAAAAATAGGTAAACCTGAGTCAATTTATGGCACCACATGCTTCAAATATAACTAGCAGATAGTTTTACTGAATTATTAATTGTTCCTAATTTTGATTTTTTTTCTAATTGATAAAAATTTGTCTGTTTGTATTGAAGCATTTGAATGCGTGCATGAAATCCCTTCCCAAAATTTATGAAGCCTTAACCCAAATTGTAGGCCTATGAAGTTTTATTCATTTATAAACTGACTCCACGATTCCTCGAATTATTCATTATTTGATTCACTGATTCATTTATTCGCAAATTCGCTGATTTTCTCATTCACTTATTAACACATTCACTAATTATACGGTACGATGATTTTCCCAATTACCAATTTGCTGACTCAATCAGTCACCAATATGCCAATTATATATATATTGAATAGCCAATCTGTTTTTTTTTCTTTTTCCTATCTCGTAATTTTCTAGTAAAATATGAGCATTTAAATACATAATATGCTTTTAATGGCCTATTTTACAACCTGACAGTTTTAAGCAGATGAGTTATTTATTGCTTTACAACATCGCTTCTAGAGCCTTTCTAGAGAGCTTTCAAGACCTTTCTGGAGAGCTAGTAAAGTGCTGGCATCCTTTATCACCTTTATTTCGCTATCTTATCACCTTTATTCAGCATAGTCTGAGTAAAACACCATGTCTGATCATTGTTGTTGTGCAAGTTAATCTTGTAATACTGATTATTTATGCCAATGGCGAGAGATATTTTTAACAGGATAATGCCTCCAGCCATGCTGCAGGTATTGATGTGGGGAACTTGATGAAGACTTTTCAATCTTGATTTGGTCTTAAATGTTCAAAGGTCTTAAACCCCTTGAGAATTCGTAAGATTGAAGTTGAAAGCATCATATATAATCTAGCTCCACAATCATTCAGACTATTTTATTTTATTTTATAACCGTCGTTAAGCAGCCGACTGAATTTTTAGTTTACGACTGCCAGCATTCAACTCCGTATCCTTGCAGTTTTTAACCCAATCCAGAAGACAAGGGAACTCCTGAATCAAGTAGGGGGAGAAGTTTGCCTTTGTGGAGGACTTTTTGATGGAACTAACCCGCATTTGGGTTACATGAAGAGGAAAACCACGAAAACCTCCCACGGTTAGCCTGACGGCAAATGGACTCTAACCCATGATCCGTCCACCACTGAGGGTATTTTACGTCAGCACTGTGGTCGGTGTGTGCTGGGTGCGGAATTAGTATCGATCAGCCATTACCGGAATTCGAACCCGGTTTACCTCATTGAAAGAGAGCGCTCCACCCCTACTCCATTCAGTCTATTAGAAAAATCTGAGTCTAGATTCTAGAACATATGCCCCCAAAGGTCTATCAACATCTCATGCTAAAAAGAATCAAGGCTGTATTAAAGGGAAGAATGTAGACAAACGAGATATAAAGGTGGCGGTTCTAATAAATTGGCGGTTCAAGTAAAAATATTGATATTACATTTAATTGCCTTAACAGAGCTTTAAGTAATTTAAAAATAAACTTATCTTATATAATTGCAAACTTCGAAGTCTGGAATCTAGAACACATGTCACAAACAGCCCATCAACATGGAGAACATGCTGAGAGGAATCAAGGCTGTATCAGAAGAAAAAAAGATAGACAAACGAGATCTAGAGGAAGAGGTTCTAATAAATTGACCTTTCAAATAAAAATATTGATGTATCATTAAACTGCCGCAGCAAACATTTAAACAATTCAAAAACAAAATTATCTAACCTAACCATAAACTGCAAATATTTTAATTTATATCGGTGTGTTTCTCACAAACTAATTATAATAAATTTCCTTTTTAATTCAGAATTCACATTAGAATTTCCTTTTTGTTTCGAAGAACGTTAAAATTCTATTTTTCTTTTCAATAGCCTATGCCGCGAAAGGTATCGATTACTCCATCCAAATATCGATACAGAAATGAGAAGGAAACAGAAATCGATGCCTTCAAACTTCCACAGAGAAGAAAGAAAAAGTAAAAACTTTAAACTTCCCCCTAACAGATCCAATTGAAAAACCAATGTAGAGTTAAACGCCTTTCTAAAGCGAGACCCATTTTATTCTACCGGCGGCCGACAAATATCTTTTAAATATGTCCATTAGAGGTCCGAGGAATGAGTTGTAGCCCTAAGTAGGCCACATTTGGGCCCCCTTCTGACCCTTGCCGCCTGGTTAAGCTCGTCTTCATTCCTCGGGAGTTAAGCGAGGCGTGTTTTTGCTATTGCCTACCCCCTATCCCCCTATTCCTCTTTACGTGGAAAGGTGAGAAAGATGGAGATCTGTAGAAAGGGGATCCTATACCAAATAAATTTCTGATTTCCCAGAATTGCTTTGATGTAATTTTTATTCTTTGTTTAAAAGCAATCAAGCAATAATTTCCTAATTCCGAACAGCTACTAATAAGATAAAAGTAGCAACACTTCTTACATGGATAGTCTCAAAAGTAAGATGTTTTGTTTTAGAAGTATTATAGTTGGTACGTTTTTCATAATATTAGGAGCATTTTAAAGGTTAAGTTTTTATTTATTTATTTTTTGTATAATCACCACTTTATACGGCACATTTTTGTAAACGTCAAGACTACCTTAGTTTGATTACACCATACCAGCTCCCCGTCATGTTCTCCAGAAAGTCTTGAACCTTATCTTTCACCTCATCAAAAAACAGAATCTCCTTCTGGCCAAATGTTCTTTTAAATTAAGGAACTGTGGCGAAAGCCATTAGATCCAGATTATGGGTCAAGAAAATTAAATCCAGACAATTGGGCAGGTGTATTATGATGCTCCATTGAAACTGTTGAAGGAAAGTGATGATTTGATGGACATTGTGTGGGAGAGCATTGTTTTGAAGAATACTTACGCCTTTGCTCAACATTGTTGTTATCTGGTTTCCAATTGTCTTTCCGAGTTTTATCAGCGTCTCTACTGGCATACAATCGAGTATCGTTGACATGAACAATTCTACTCTGGGTTGAAATTGGAAAACAAAATTTTCTCGAGTTCATGGTGGCGAAGAGCTTTGAGGGGGTAATCATTAAAAAGCTCTTATATTGTCTAAAAAATGTATTAGTGGAAGCTGTGATCATGTTAAAAACTGTCATATTGTCTAAAAATTTAAAAATTAAACATCTGGAGACCAATTTTTAAATTTTTTCTTTTCTGTTTCATCCTCACTGTATACTCCCGGGTAAATACAAAAAACAACGCAAGTGCTCCACGATTTTCTGGATCGAGTTCAAAATTACTAGGCAACGAATTTGAACAATACTAGTCGTAAACCCGAAAATCGGGTCGGCTGTTAAACGACGGTTATAAAATGGTTGTAAAAAATAAAACTTTACAATATATGTCTCTCTATGGATTTCACATAGCTCAAAGTGGTATCTTCATCATCAAACATTGTTGAAGTCTATCCTACCAAGAATGGTTAGCGAAACTCCTCTCTCAAAAATGATAACGCAAGAAATTTTTCCTTGACTTCACTTAACAAATGATTGATAGACATTAACAAAATGTGATTCTGTTTGATACCATGAAAAAATAGAGTTCATCCAACCTCTTGCATGGTTAACCGATACAGCAAAATAGATACGGAATATGTCCCGGTTATTGCGTACTACAATTGACATTACCATTGTAGGATTTGGGCAAAACAGTGTCCTGGCCGGAGATCCCCGTTACCCGTTGGTCAAAAGCTCTCTTTTTGAAGGGGTACACTCTTAAGTTACTTTCGTAAAAAAAAGGATGCAACGTTGAATAGCTCTTGCCATCTTAAAATAATAAACCGACGCAATTATTCAACTAATTCAATTATTTTATTATAATCAATCGATAATAACCCTTTAAATTAAATTTAAATAAAAACTAATCCATTTTTTAAAACATGTTTAAATTTAACTTCTTCAACCTATATTATATTCAACTCTTTCAACCGCTCCTAAATATTTGTCGCTCTTTGCAATCCAAGAGTACCATTTTTGGCTGAAAATTATTTTTTAAATTCATAATTTGATACGCCAAGCTCGAACCACAGACAGAACACACTACACCTTCTGGCCTCATTATAGCAAGTCAATTTGCACGGTAAATGGCAACCTCGATAGTTAACTGAAGAATGGCTCAGAGGATAGAGCGTTCGCCTTCCAATGAGGTGAACCGGGGTTCGATCCCGGCGATGGCTGGTCGATACGAATTCCGCATCCGGCTTGCACCGATAGCTGTGCTGATGTGAAATATCCTCAGTGGTAGACGGATCATGAGCTAGAGTTCCATTGCCGTCAGGCTAACCGTGGGAGGTTCTCTTGGTCTTCCTCTCCATGTAACGCAAATGCGGGTTAATTCCATCAAAAAGTCCTCCACGGTGGCAAATTTCTCCCTATACTTGATCCAGGAGTTCCTTTGTCTTCTGGATTGGGTTCAAAATTACAAGGCTACGGAGTTGAACATTAGTAGTAAATAAAAAAAATAAAAATTGAAAAAAATTAAGTGAAGAAGAACAAATTTAAGTTTAATATAAGTGTCTTATATTTTTGGTTCATATATATCTCGTTATATTGATTCCTTCAAAATGAAATTGAAGAAGGCGACTTGATAATTTTAATTATCATTTTCTACTTAAGTAAATATATCATTTGTCATTATACAAATATTGTAAATGTTATCAAGGCATTTACTAAAATTATATAACCTAATACCCTCCAATTTTTAGAAGAAATATACATGACTACCTCATTCTGAAAAGCAGTGGTACCTAAAAGGTTTTCTGCGGAACCCTAGGATTCCGTCTAAGGGTTACAGGGGTTCCGAGAGTTCTTTTCAAAACTAGATATGATTTTTAAAATCAGCAATATTTCCTAATAAATTAATAAATTGTCATTTTTTATAATCATAGGTCGCTGGTTCGATTTCGGCTCAACGGACCAGAATGTGGGGGAAAACTAACATGAATTAAACTAACAGCCATCAAATAATGAAATAAAACTAAATTGCGAAAATAAACTATTTATTAAAAAATAGAACGTCGAACATACTTGAACTTCCAAATAGTTGGGAAAAGAAACTATGCGCCCTGAAGATTGCATAAATGCTAAAGTAATGAAAATAAAATAAAACCTTGAAGAATTCGACGATTGAAATCTATGGCAAACACGCTATATGAAATCGCTAATCCAACTGACAAGCAGACAAAATATTCTAGTTAGCAAGAGTTTCAGAGCACATGCGTTACAAAGCAACAAATAACAAATATGAAAAGATTTCTTCAAACAAGTTATTGTAAAATTATTCATCTACGGCTGAACAATAACCTATCAATAATTTATTTTTTTATTTCTGTTATTTCTAAGAAATTATTTAAATAAGTGGAAAAAATAAATATGTTTAAAAAAAGGCATGTTTATTCTAATACAATAAATTAAATAAATTGGAAAAATATCTGTATTTATAAAAAAAATTGCTTTAGTATATTTCAAGTAAATTGCTATAATAAAAATAATAAATTGCTTTAGTATTCATATATCAAACTTTTTAATTCTAAAATTTCTTCTCGGCAAGTTTTCCAAATCGTTAAGCATTCTCAATTTTATAAAAGTTCTTTTTCATTTCCATTATTTTAATGAAAACTATAATTCATCATTTGCATGCGCCAAAAACAAATTCAAAACTTAACAAGATGCTGTTGTTGTCCTGAGTACTCAACACTGTCTGACATAAAATCTATTTTAAAAATATTATGAATAAAACAATGAAAAACTTTCATTCTTCACATTGAATATTTTCAAAATAATTAGTAGTCTTTCTTTGGTAAATATGTTTATAATTGTCTTTATTTATAAAGTCGGATTTCCGGTAAAACTACAGTAATCATTTAGAGTTTCATAGCTTAAAAAAGTGGAAAACACTGCATCTCAGTGAAAAATATATCCAGATCGCAATTAGTTAACAATTTGTCACCAAGCAGCTACAGTGACGTGTAAAAATCTCCGGCCCGTCTATTTTTTACAGCACCTTTTAAGTTTTGGGCAGTTAAAATTAGAGAAAAATAAATAATTCTTATTTTATTTATCATTATAACCAAATTTAAATAATATCATATTATTTATTAATTATTACATTTAAGACGATTCATAAGCATTAAAACTAAAACAAACTACACAGTTTTGTGTTCAAATGTATCCTGATAGATTAAGTTTTTAATTTAATTTTTTTTGAAAAATTAAAGCTTAAATATAACAAGAAAAAATGATATAATTGTTAATATTATTAGCCATTATTAATATTTTATAGCCATGCAGTTTGCAGACATCACAACGAGACGTCATGGACTCAATAGGATTAATAATGCACGAAGCTGGAATTTTGATATCAAAGCTTGGATTAATAGGTTTTATTTGATTAATGATTCTTTTTTAGCGCTGTTATAGTTCTTATCTTATATCGTGCAATATAAAGGTGTGGAGATTGACTTAGCCGGCATAAAAAAACATTGCTTTTACGTGTAAATCATTGCTTCACAAGCTTTGAGGTGCTTTGCAGATACAATTGAAATGTTCAATATTGGGTCATAATTTGTTCTTCATGTATCAGAAGACTGTTACGTAAAATATACCAACACAAGAAAAGATCCATAGTGAAGTCAATGGACCACTAACGGTAATTACAAATTACAAGCAATTACAAATAGTAGCGAAAAATTACAAAAGTGTACCAATAATTTCAGTTTCTGTCTAATAAAGGATATCACGTGTGTTACTGTCATTATTTATGGGATGAATAGACTTATTAATTTTTTTTAATTTCTTGCAATACTAAGTATTCAATATTTTTTGTTCAATTAAAAAGCTTGGAGCAATGTAGCAATATAATGATAAGTCACATTTTCAAATGTTTAGGAGGGCATTTTAGAAGAAAAACATTACTATTCTACTGTTTCCTGTGCATTATCCATTTATTGTGTCATTATCCAGGGGAAATTCCGTAAAACTTGTCAAGTATCTAAGTTGAAAAAATACTAAGAAAAAGTTTGATCTAAAAATTTCTTACTTGGAAAAATTTAGTTTATCACTATATAGCACCATAAGCTTCAATTGAAGAAGAAAAAATCGGCAACTAATTGGCTATAGTTAAGGAAATCTCCACTGATGTTTAATGCATGAAAAGCAATTAAAAGCTATTATGCATAATAACTGTTATAAAAAGCATGCATAAAAGCTGTTTGATTCACGAGATATCTATATTAGGAATTTTTAAAGTAAAGCATTGCCGTAACAGCAGATTGGGGGCCAGGGGGTCATGGAGGTAAGGACTCCACAATTTCGTGATCAATGGCTAGATTATGGAATTGTGGTCAGCATTGCGCACAGGTCACCCTTACTTCCCAGTCAAGTTAGTACCCAGCGTTCTGAAGCTCGATGGATTACAAGTCACCACTGGGGATCGAACCCCTGTTCTTCACAAAGACTTCCGTGACCTAATTACTGACTCAACCTGTATCTAGGATTTCAGCTATAGGATAAGTGCAGACTAATTTCAAAAATTTATGCTTTTTATTAAATCGTTGTTTACTTATTTGCTTAAGAACATTCAAAATTTTTCGCATAGTCCTAAATGAGCATTTGCGTGATTTTTTTCCCATGTAGAGCTAAAACAATAGCATTAAAGAATTTTAAATGATCGAATTACATCAAAGGAACAAGCGAAGCCTTTGTAGTGTATCTACCACAACAAAAAATAATTCCAATTCACTAGTATATGACATGTTAACCTGATTCTACGGTGGGGTACCTTTTCATAGATGAAGGTTGACATTGTCGATAGCAACTCCTTTTCCCACATTGGTGACCCGGAAATGATGTGAACATGCCCACCTTGACAGAAACTCACACTTCGATCTGAACACGACTACTTCGAAGGATGGTCCGCATTGAACAGTTGACTTGCTACGTGTGACTGTGACATTATCCACCTCCTCGTTCTGTTGCTACTCAATTTCGATCACACCTAACGTATAACGTATACTGCTAAAGGCAACGCAGGAACAACCACGACCGTGAACTTAATACAGCTCTCACGATCAGCAACAGTACGGTGATCTTAATACAGCTCTCCCGACTTCTCACAAAACTGCAATGAATCAACTAGTGGTATCCGTTCATTGAATTCTATCACAGATATGATTCTGGTGGGGGGGGGAATTGTAGTGCTTCTACCACTACAAATATATAATTCCAATTCACTAGTATATGACATGTTAACTCGATTCTATGGTGGGATACCTTTCCATAGATGAAGGTTGACATTGTCGATAACAACTCCGTTCCCCTTACCTTCAAAATTATGAAAAGTTTACCATCGATGAGAAGTTCATTTCATCGATGGTGAACTTTTAGTATAAGAGTATAAGACTACTAAAAGGGTAACCTTATATCCTAAGGTTACCCTTTTAGTAGTCTTTTAGTAGTCTTTTAGTAGTCTTTAGAGTACTTTTTCACAATTAAAATTGTCTCGTTAATATTGACTGATGCTATGAATACTAGACTTATTAGTGGATTAAAAGCCAATTGTTTAATAATTTTGCAAAACGTTTAAAAAAAGAGTTTATTATTAGTGAATTAAAAGTCAATTGTTTAATAATTTTGCAAAACGTTTAAAAAAAATTTATTATTAGTGGATTAAAAGCCAAATGTTTAATAATTTTGAAAAACGTTTTTAAAAAAAGTTTATTATTAGTGGATTAAAAGCCAATTGTTTAATAATTTTGCAAAACGTTTTTAAAAAAAAGTTTATTATTAGTGGATTAAAAGCCAATTGTTTAATAATTTTAAAAACCTTTTTAAAAAAAGTTTATTATTAGTGGATAAAAAGCCAATTGTTTAATAATTTTGCAAAACGTTTTACAAAAAAGTTTATTATTAGTGGATTAAAAGCCAATTGTTTAATAATTCTGCAAAACGCTTTAAAAAAAAGTTTGTTATTAGTGGATTAAAAGCCAATTGTTTAATAATTTTGCAAAACGTTTTACAAAAAAATTTATTATTAGTGGATTAAAAGCCAATTGTTTAATAATTTTGCAAAACGTTTTTAAAAAAAAAGTTTATTATTAGTGGATTAAAAGCCAATTGCCTAATAATTTTGCAAAACGCTTTAAAAAAAAAGTTTGTTATTAGTGGATTAAAAGCCAATTGTTTAATAATTTTGCAAAACGTTTTAAAAAAAGTTCATTATTAGTGGATTAAAAGTCAATTGTTTAATAATTTTGCAAAGCGTTTAAAAAAAATTCATTATTAGTGGATTAAAAGCCAACTGTTAAATACTTTTGCAAAACTTTTCAAAATACAGTAGATAAAAACCCATAGATAGATCAAAATTATTGTCTTCATCATCAATAATATTGAAAATAAAGCATTCATGTTAAAAAAAAAAAGGGATCTAATTTAATAAAAGATTTAAAATTGAATTATTTGTATCATTTATGGAAATGCGTCGCATTTTATTTGTTTCTCAAAATAATTAAATGAAGGAATAAACAAATGAATAAATAAAAAAAATATATCCTATTTTATTGATTTATTTGTTTATCTTTAATAATAAGTAAAAAAAAATTAATAAACGGAGATAATTAATAAATTAATAACTAAATAAAGATTGTGAAAATACAACTATTGTGTTTTCGATAATTAATTTTTACGGTATAAAAAGCTATGCAATTTTCGCGTTTGTTATAATCAAACGGTGTTATAAACTAAAAGTGATGCAAAAATGAAATTATGAAACTTCCCTAAAGTGTCTTGTTGTCGGATTTGATGGTAACACTTAAAAGAGGATAACTGGATTGGTTGCAATCGTAAAAGAATAAGACGTTGCATCATAACTTAAATCATATTTATTTTATAAGTGGAGATTGATAAAATAAATCATTCAAATTACGCCATTAATTCATGCAGCTTTCATAACACAATTTCATGTCTCACAAAACTGATTGAGGAATGTCTCTAATATCTTCATACTTTGCACTTTTCAAAGGGCACTCCGAAATTAAAATTAATGAGTCGAAAGTTTAAATTTGAGAATATTTTCCAAATTATAAGCTTATCGGGAACTAAAACTCGTTTAACAAACTTTAAAATGTATGTTTGTGTGAAGTTATCTCTCTGTGATTAGAAACAGAGAAGAAAGTGTTAAATTTGTGCCGTGCATAAATTAAACTAAACGATTTGAAAGATCAGATATATTGCTTCAAAACATATTAAATAAACAAACATGCTATGCTTCAGTTCTGTAAAAAAAAAAAGTCAGTGTTGTAATATAGTATGATAGAGAGAAACACAGCTATGCAAAATGAAATTACAAACAAGTTACAGTACGAAAAATGGGTAATTGACCAATAAGGTAAAGGAAATAAGCTTGAATAAAATAAACGTAAGGAAGAAAAAAATTAAATAAAAAAAATCAACAAAAAAAGTTGTTATCTCCTTATTACGATCACTGGTCACCCATTGGTCAAATGCATTTTCTTTCTGGATTGACGTCACAACACAACATTTCAAATCATGGGTTGCAAAATCTGTCTCAATTGATGCTTGTCGTCAGATTGATTTTCATATCCAGCCTATGTACGTGTTTCAAGACGTCTCAAAATACTTTTCGTTCTTCAGCATTCATATTTATATTAAAATAATCGTCAAGCCAGTAATTATATGTTAATAATAAAAAGAATATTAAAAAAACTTTAAATTATTATCATGTAAATACATTAAAAATGCCTGCTGGTGAAAATCAAAAGAGAAACGACAACGGTCACCATAGCAACGCATGCAACGACGACGCATGCGCACTGCTTACTATTACTCTTGAACACAGTTGAAAAGTATATGAACGCCATCAAATCCAAACCGAGACCCATTTTGCCAATGGGTAATAAGTAGGGGTAGTGTAAGAAACCCAGGTTTCTAACCATTTGGAATAAAGAAATATAAAAAGGTCCTTAGCTGAATTATTAAAATTTTTCAGAATGTGAAATGCTTCCTGGAAATCTAAGTCAGTGTTTGAGGAGCAACGTGAAATGATTTTAGTGGAAGACAACTAAAATCTTTTATTAGAAGTCCAGCTACGTAGTGCGATAGAACATAGTTTAATTATCTTGATTTTAAACATATCTTTTACGCTCTATAAGTCGATATTAAAAAGAAACGTTTTTTTAGAGAGATCCAATTGTTTTCGAAAACATCGCTTATGACTGAACTCCGCTAAGCTCTTCATTTAAGTTTTGTTCGTAGCAAAAAACCACAAAACCTCGCACAGTTAGACTGTTTATATAACATTCTTAAAATTGATGTCTGTACATGAGGTGTTTAATGCTTACAGCTTACGGTATAATCTGCATTTAAAGTTAATGTTTCGACTATGTAAACAGAAAGAGATATGAGAAAAAAAATCCCTTTCAAATTTTTAAACCATCAGCAACTAAATAGAAATAGACTTTCTTTTAAAAATAGATTTTTTTTAAAATTCAAATTTCGTAATTTTAAACAAAAATAAAACAGCCTTTGCCCACTAAGAGGCTACAAAGCCAGTACTAGTGGTAAATTATACTAATCAGAAATTAATATTTTCGAACATAAGTGTAAACGATACAGAAATATAAAAAAAATTATATTCCAAGTTTAAAATTTAAATCAATTCCAAGTAAGACACGTTTCATTATCAACGAAATTGTAATGTTACAAAAGGCGAAAGAAAAAATACATATTCCGGACAAAAATGAATTTAAATAACAATAAAACGGGGATTACAAATATTAGAGTAGAAAGAGTAAAATAAACTTTTCGCATTTTGTATGACAGTATTGGAAAAAAACGCTACAAAAAATATTTGGAACTTAAGAAGTTATTCTCCCAAAATTATTTTATTTTATTTTATAACCGACGTTGAACTGTTGATCCGACTATCAATGTTCAGCTCCATAGCTTTGAAATTTTGAACCTAACCCAGAAGACAAGAGAACTTATCGATCAAGCATTGAGACAAACTACCCTTCTTGGAAGACCTTTTAGAAGAACTAACCAACATTTGCATTACTTGGGGAAGAAAACCACAAAAACTTTCCACAGTAAGCCCGACAGCAATGAGATTCTAACCCACGATCTGCCTACTACTGAGGACATTTTTACAATAGTACTGTGGTTGGTGCCAGCCAAGAGCAAAATTCATATCAACCAGCCACAGCTGGGATTCGAATCTGGGACACTTCTCTCTACACAAATGCTTTATCCCCTGAGTCACCCTGGCTATCTCAAAATTATCGATCACAAAGTGTTTTGTGTTATAAATCGACTATGTTCTGCATTTTTTTACTGTCATTCTAGTCGTATCGCTCACCATTTACGCTTCTCACGGAGGTTTTTGAGTGGTAAAAATTTCTATTTAAAGAACAACGAAAAAAGTGTAAAAGGAATTCAACCACATTCATTAATTCATTTTTTTTAAGCAGTATAAATCTAGAAATAGCAACGAGCGAACCAACTCCTTTCCGAAGATAATTTATTCACAGAGTGGTCAAAAGAAGACAACTGAGTAGGCTATGCATTTTGTAATGACACAGTTTTAACAACAATGATATGAGAATATCAATTTCAACTGCATCGAAGTCCACAACAATAACTTTTGTAACGAGCTCGCGGATGAATTGCCAAGGAATCCACAACAGAAATTACCACAAACGTATATCCATTTTAAGCAACAAAAATTAAAAATGACTTTAACCCTTTCCTTTTCGCTCCCGTGAAAATGACGGGCTGAAGTTTCGCCCTCTATTTCTCGCTCCCGTGAAATTTCCGGTCTTGAGTGTTCAGTAGTAACGCTCCAATAAGAATAAAACCAATTCATTTCTTTTGCCGGAGAAGCATTTTATTTCTCATTTTACACACCAGATGGCAGAACCAGGATATTTTTAAGGTTATTGTAGATAGTTAGTTTATTTTAAACTAGATGTTAGCACTAAACAAATACGTGCATTTGGCAAAATAGGCACTTTTATGACCGTTCTCTTGAAAATTAATCGATCGTTAAGGGGTTAAAAAAATTAACTGATGAGAAGGGTTCGAAGAAAATACTGGGAGCTGATTGTTCGAAATACTTACAGAAATTCCTATAAAAGATGCTCCTCTTTCAAAAGAGGAACATATTTTTCGTAAGCTCATAAATCTTCCCCTAAATGAGTTACACTTTTTTAACTTAATTGAATAAAAAACTGCCCCTGTGGAGAACTAGATTCTCCAGATCATTACTTAACAGACTGTCCCCTTAAAAAATTCCTGGCGCACAAGAAAATCATCCCCAGAACATAACATTACATGGAGAAAAAAAATTCGTATAAACCCTTTGTTAAAAACTAAAAACAAAAATCTGTGAAAATTTATTCGAACTAATGAACGGTTATTTGAAATCTGATTAATTGCACTTCCACTTAATTTGTCTCCTTTTGCATTTTACCTTTCCTAAAAAAGAGTTCTCAAATATTACTGTCTAAATCATACACTTGTGACTATGTATTGTTTTGCGTATGGCCATTCTTTTTTTTCTTTGTAGTCTTGTTTTATCGTGTTTTGACAAGTTAATTAATTTATGGTTCAAAAATCATTCTCTTACTACTGTTTTATATAACTCTAAATATCCTCTTTCATTTTATGTAACGCAGCATGTTCTACTTTTTGCTAATAACAGAGATTAGTTTATCTTAAATAGTTTTTAATCTTTAAATTCACTACTTCAATGCTTAAAAATCGAAATTATTTCCAAGCACTATATTAGACTTTCAGAGCACTATATTAGAGACTATATAGACATTCAAAGACAAACATTTGTCCGTCTCTGAATGTCTCTGAATTTGAATGTCTTTGTTAATCGAAATTTAATAACAACAATAATTATTTTAAAATATTTACTGAAATTTGTGTATTTCAAAAAGGAGTCTCAAAATCTTTTCTAAAGATGTTATTAACAATTCTTTTTTTTAAAATCATAATACAAAAGATAAGTGTATGAAAAAAAGAAGTGTATGAAGAACAAATATCACAAAACAGTTTCCTCAAAAATGCCCCCAAATCCTTGATTACTGTTTTCGCCGATGAAGTAGATAAAAACACATCCGATTTTGATTGCTCAGATTGTCATGATGTTTTTTAATTTACTTATTTCTTTTTGAAAAAAAAATAAACATTTAATGCGGAAAGTGTTTTTTCTGGGACTAGTAAAACTGTAGAGAAGATAATTACTTCATGTGAATTTAGTACATAATATTCTTAACTTATTATTAAAAGAAAAATTGTCAGCTACTTTTTCACTGATATTCACTGAATTTTTAAGTGTCCTATGGAGTTTACATGTACATCCGGACTTACCAGGAATGATATAATGTAAACAACTAAACAATGGATATCATAATTAAATCTAGCAATCTTTGGGTCAGAAAGTAAAGCTCCAACAGGCTTTCGAACTTCAATATACATGGTCTTATCCCATTTCCCTCTTACGGCCTTTTCGAAATTCGATAACTAAGAAACAGTTTAGCAAATTTCGCTCCAATTGTATACTTAGTCATTTAAAGTCACATACTTCAAAATTATGTAGACTTCACAATTCAAAATCTTTTTTGGTTATAAAGTAAAATTATAAAATAAATAATTACTAAAAAAACATTTTTTACATGAAATTATCTTTGGATAAACGATTTTTTTGTTTTTGTTTAAATGTTCCAAACAAGAAGTTCAGTTTGAATCAATTATCCTAGATAAATATTGCAGTGATGTTAAAGGTACTGACACGTACTGAGTTTCAAAGTTTTAAGGCAAAGCTCAAATATATTCAGATTAAAATACCAACAACATTAATGAATTGTTACAAAAAAAACTAAGCTCAGTGGTGCGACAGCCCCTAGAGGGCCAAAGCCTACTGTGCCCTTCTCAGTTTTCTTGACCTTGAGCTCTGGGATGCAGGAGCAGATGTTCCGGTTAGGTGGTCAGCCGAACGAGAAACTCCCAGTGTTTAGTTCCCAAGCATGCTTGGTACTCATTTACCGAATCACTGAAGGCTGAGTAAACCTTGCCCGGCCCGTGGATCGAACTCAGGATCTGCTGCAAGGGAGCGCGAAGCGCCACCGCAATGAATTGTTACAAATGTATGCTACTCTTTATATAAATTCTGTGTTTGCTAAATCTATCATAAATAATAAATGTTTAAAAATAAATTTTTTTGGCCGTTTCTAATTTCCCAAATAGTGTAGTTTTCATGTATTATTCATATATTTTTTTCTTCATATAATCTTAAATTTAATATTTTGTGTGATTTTTGCGTGAAAGTGAAACTTCATACCCCCATGAGAAAATTTAAAAGAAAAAGAAAATCCATTTAGTGAAAATAAAATTCAAGTTGATTCATTTTGAATCAAAATTTTTTTAAAAAATAAAATGAAAATGTGGGGAAAATTGTCACTTACCATTCCTTATTAAATTTTGTGCGAAAGGTTTAGGTAGTATCTCAAAATTCCATATAGCAAAAAAACATGACATGTCATGTGTATATAGCGTTTAACAACATAAAATATATTAGCATCATTATTTGATGTTTGAGATTCAGTTACAAAAACAACATATATATCTAGTATGCAGATTATGCTCATCAAAAATCACTTGATCATTGCACAAGACCGATCTCATAATTTTCTAATTACAAAGATTTGCGTTAAAAAATAAAATTCAATTCTGTTCATGCCATTCTAATAAAATTTAACTCACGAAATGATTTTTTACTACAATTCCAAAGAGGAAAAAAGAGATTCTTATGAAGGAAAAGTTAGAGATTGGTATCTAATCTCTAACCACTTCCATAAGAATCTTTTGCCAGAGATAGAGTAGGAGATTATTATTGTGCTAAAACCAAAATTCAATGAAAGATGCTGATTTCATAAATGCTGTATTCTAATGGAGAACCAAGACATCTATCAACGATTAAAAACTGCAAGTTTTGCTAAAAAAATATTTAACTCAGAAACTCAACTGAGAATTTAAAAAAATTAAATATTAATTCAAAACATGATCAAGGGCAAATTTTTACGGGTGAAATATAATGTAATTTAGTTCCTATATAACTCAATTTATTGTTATAACAAGAGTTATTCAGGATGATAACTTTATTATTATTGTTGTTGTTCACTGTATATATTTAAAACATACCGTTAGTGTGTAATTCCAATAAATTTTACGATTAGAAATTTACACACTAACGGTGTATTGTAAATATGTACAGTGAACAACAGCAATAATAATAAAGTTATCATCCTGAATAACTTTTGCTATAACAATCGGATTTTCACAAACTAAGGGCCAATCTTAATGGTTCAAAGGGGTGACCTCGAAAATGCTAGTTATTCAATGCTATCCATCAAGTCACGAAAATGTACTTTCTCTGATTAAATATAACTTTTATTCGATTGAATTAGAGTTTTGGCCCTCAAAATACGCGGAACAGCAATCTAGAAAAAAAGGCTCAAATAGTATATGTGGGAGAGCAGTTGGAAAATTGGGCCCCTTAACTTGAAATTCACTTTTTTGCGTATTTTGCAATATTTTAGGATTTATTTTAAAAAAGAAATTTAAATTATGACACTTGTATATCTAATGAGGTCATATCCATGCAAAAAAAAAATTTTAAATATTTCTTATTACTCTGTTTAATAAGAAATATTTATAGGGATGAAAACATTGAAATTGTAAGTTATGAAAATTTTTATACAGAAATTTAAACAAATGATAAAATGCAAAATCTGAATGAAATTTTTAATTGAATGAATAATTCTTGAGAAATAGAAGTTTACATGACACCAATTTTGAAATTTTGTAACTCGGAAGCTATTTTAGTTAAACATTTGTATTTTATTATTAGCACTTTTGTATACATTTAGCAAGTATAATGGCACTAATTAATCAGCATATTTGGAATCACGCCTTTATACTATTGAGAATAAAATAGTTCAAGAAAAAACGATCATTAGAACAATAAACAAAAATTATTCAAGGTGATTTTTTATTTTTTTTGATAACTGTAGATGTAAAAGAATTACTCTGAAATACTCTTTCACGTGGATTAAAATTGACATAAAAAACATACATACCGATGACGAGACGCAGAAAATTAAGGAAGGTCAGGAATTATCCAGTCATTTATTTTTCTGCAGTTTCTGCACATTCACATAACGATATAGATCTAATTCAAAAACTCTTTTTTTTCTCACTAGTCCCATAATGAAACAGTTTACTTTTACTCAAGGCTAAATATGGTAATGTGACAATAATGCCAGCTGTACTATACTGTCCAGCTATTACATTTCCAGTTAGGACATACATAGCATTATATAGTTTCGTGGTACTCGTTTAGTACATCAATAAAGTTAAGGATGTTGCGGGTTTTATCAAATTCATTCTGCGAATACGAATTTACATTATGTCATTAGATAGGTTATAGATATAGACATAAATTGTGATTATTAATTGACACTCCTAAACCAAATTTTATTGGACGGAGATAAGCATCACTTGATTAGACTTCATATTTTTTAACGATTCAGCTGAGGGCCGGATTAGCCTGGTTGGCAGGGCGATAGACTCACGTCCGTTAAATCGAGAGTTCGACTCCAGCCGACCGAAGACTCCCCGTGCAGTAAATGGTTACTGGAGCACGTTAAATATATCGGGTCACAAAGTCCTCCGATTTCTCATAGCAAATTATACCTCTGGGGGTACTGAATTGGAGATTGATCGTTCTCTGGTTCTAGTCAAATTGCGATCTGTGGATGGATGAATGAGTCCGGCCTATAAACAGGTGTGACGTATGGTCTGGCAGAAGTCAAAGTTTTGGCCATAGATGGCGCCACTGAGAATCAAGAACAATCGCATCCTTTGCCATAATGGCCAACGACAACAACAACAACCATTCAGCTTTGCACCGGAATTTAGAAAATGACCTAAAGTTATTCCTTCTTCCCAAGATAATATTAATATTTTTGAACACTTGATATTATTCTTAATAGATTGTTGTGATTCGACATACTGAGTTCGTAACGCTTTCGATCTATTTTACAGGTGAAGTAACTTCCGGTTGTGACGTTTTTGCGCTAGGTTATGTGCCCGAGCATACTTCTCTCATAACGCTGTATCAGTTAAAATCTTAGTAAATTACAAAGGTGGGGAAAACAAATTCCAATTTTAAGCTAAATTACAAAGAAATGGAATGGTAACAAGATCACTCAAATACGCAGTTTTGGTAATATACTGACTGAAATTTCTAAAACTAAGTAAAGTTTAAAGATTTATCTTCTTATATATTAGATAGCAATAAAACAAAAGCAATACGAACGTAATATAAATCTTTGGAGTATATTCTTCTTAACTTCCTTATACGGTGTGCTTTAAATGACAACACTTAAGATTAATTTTTAGAATAATCGTGAAAGTGAGATAAAAACAGTGAATAATAGGGATTGCAAATAAATATTTAAGCAAAAACAAAAAAGTTTTTCGGATCTAGTATTAATTTTTGTTAATGATCAAAAATGCTAAAGAGAACAGTTTGTCCAAGGATTGGAGAACATTTTTTTATCACAATCTTTAAGATTAATCTTCAATCTAAGGTTTTAGAATGCTTTAATCCCTCCTTTAGTCTTATTCCCCTCAATATTGCACATTCCTAAACGAAAAAGTTTTTTTTTAGATTATTCTTTTAAAAAGATTCTAAAAATATTTGCTATGCACAGTTATTAAGGAAGCCCTTGGCTTAAATAAACTGATTTTAAATGTTTTTAATCCCTGCTTTGCTCTCTCTGACATCAATATTGCAAGCCTCGGTAGTCCATAAGTATTTTTACCCGGTAAAGAATTTAAAAAATACAAGCTAGGGGCTTTCTTTATGGAAATATGTGAACCCTGGAACAGTGAAGCCTGCATAAGTTGACACCTGCGAAAGTTGTGGTACATTGTTTTAAGTGGGTCAATTTAGAAAGGTGGTCAGTTTATGGAAGGGGAAGATTCGTTGTTTCTATTTTTATAAATTCTTATATCATATTATTCTTTTTTTGTTTTGTTATGTTATTTATTTTGTTATGTTCTTTAGTCTAGTTCTTGCAATAGAGCTCAATAGTTTTTCCATAAGGTCAACTAACGAAGATGTTTATATTAGCTTTCAATATTATTTCACAGATTCAGTGAAATTTTAATGCATAACATAATAGCATATAAATTTTACTGAAAAAGTTTTTTTTTCCCAATCAACTTGTGAAGGGTTTATAATAGCATTATATAACATCCTAAACACATTTAAGTTATTTTAGAGGTGAACATACAAGACAGGTGTTCAAGTTATAGAGAATTCTTTTAATTGTATAAGATAAACTCATTTCTCGATAATAGAGGTCAACTTAGATATGTGGAAAGCTTGTAATGGTGACCAACTTGACTAGTTCCTTCTACTGCATAACTGTCACTCTCCGTAGCTATTTGCAGAATATGCACTCGTTTTTTAAATGAGTATGTTTATTTTTACATCAATAATTAAGGGCTAAAAATTATTTATCAATGTTTTTATTGAAAATATAGCTTGTTTACTTTTAATGCAGGTTGGTAAAAAAAATCAAGCATTTAAGTAAAATAAACTAGAACAACAAATACAGTAAACACTCATTCAGTTTTAATGAAAATTTATACAATATAGAATTTAACAGAAGAAAACAAATTTTAGTTTTTTCTTTTTCGCTAATTCAAAGCCCTTTAATTAAAACCGTTTTAAATCGAAGTAAAGAAACAAGAGTATCATAAAACTCAGGTGAATCAGAATTCGACAAAACAACTCCGTATTGCTTAACGAATTCAGCGATTGCTTTTGCACTTTGTCAATAGAATTGGAGAGAGAGCAGAGAGAGAGAAAAAAATCTCAAGTCCAACGTCTTCTTACAAGGGAAAAATCTCAAGAAATCCCCTCCCGCCTTTCCTTTGTGAGATATAAGACTAGTACGAAAGTCCGGAAATGTGTTTTGGAAAGATCCCCCGTACCATACGGGATGCTAAGCCGGAGCTTGTCACACTGAAAACGCATGCGCCGCTGCACTTCCGCAGCTAGCAATAAGGCTCGAAGAGGGCCCTTTCCAAACCTTTAATATCGTTCGGAGAGGACCTCCTCTTCCCCATCCTCCGCATCCCTTCTTCCCGCTCTTGAGCTTCCTAGGATGTGTGTGGGGGGATGCTGGGAGGGATAGCACCGGGGTTTTCACGAGCAAGAAAGCAATACCCATTCGGGCGATATGGCTTATTGCCGGGCACATGTTGCCCCCGGAGGGGGTGTGCACAGCCTGCCGCTCTCCTATTGGTTGGTCGTGCAGTGGCAGCTTTTGCAAGCTTCAACATAGATGAACTGACATGGGACTCGCCAAGCGAGGATGGTTTTGGAGAAGGGGGGAAGCGGTGCAATAAAACGTGGACGGCGTGCGGGATTTTTCCCTGTGAATTTTTTTCAACAATTTTTTTTCTACTTTTATTATTATTGTTGTTGTTATTTAAGGAAAAACTTCTGAAAAAGAAGAGAGCGGGTATTTTTTTACTATTTTTTTTTTATTCCTTCTTTACTTTTTCTTTTTTCTTCTTTGAGAAGTTGGGGATAACTAGAGAGACCTAGGATGAAAAAGAGGAGGAGAAGAAGAAAAAAATAATAATAAATAATTTTTTTTTTTATTTTTCCTTCACTTCCCTATTTTCTTTTTATTTTTC
This sequence comes from Parasteatoda tepidariorum, assembly GCF_043381705.1. Taxonomy (NCBI): domain Eukaryota; kingdom Metazoa; phylum Arthropoda; class Arachnida; order Araneae; family Theridiidae; genus Parasteatoda; species Parasteatoda tepidariorum. The sequence continues at coordinate 30,345,457 of NC_092211.1, forward strand.
TTACTCTCATAGTTTCGAACCTAGTTTTTCACTTGTTCTGTTTCGCTTTTTATCATTTTCTTGCGTTCTTTTGTGCCGTCTTAAAGGTTTCATGTAAGAGGTGCCTCATGATATTTTTTTTTCTTTTTTTTTTCTACATCGTACCTTCTTTAGCCTTTTTTTCTTCCTTCTTTACCTTCAGCAGAACAATTTTTGTTCGCCTAGATACCCTATTCCAAACTAGAAAAGAAATACCAAAAAGAATTTAACTTTTTTCCCCTTCTTTTGGACTTTTCTCATATTCCTTTCATTTAATTTATTCATTTTTTTTCCTAAGGAATTATTTTATTTCATTTTTGGAATTCTCAGCGCTATTTTTTCAGAGTAGACTTCTGTTTTTGAAAAGGCAAATTTAATTTGAATTACAGTTTTTAGAAGAATCCGCAACGTGAAATGAAATAATAGTCAAGATCATTGAAACCACTTAAATGAGAGGAATTGTTTAATGAGAAATCAGAACAAGTATGAGAAGAGAAAAAAATAAATTATGAGATTCTATTAAATAGTATTTCGATACCTATATTTTATTTCACTTCAATGCATCTTTGTTTTTGAAATCAAGATTATTTCCCTCGCTTTCTTGATAAATAGCATATAAGTTCAACGTAGTTACATGAACCCAATATGAAGTAATATGAATGAAAACTAACTTTATAACTTAGATTCTAAATAAAGTATCAAAGAATTAAGAAAACTTAGCTATGTGTTTTGTGCTTGTAGCAGTAGCATGTGAAGTTTCAGTGGAGTATATCTTTTCTATATGTGTTGCTCCAAGAGTTATTCCTTGTTACTAGTTAGTTTGTTGCTTGTTATTTGTGAGTTTGTTGCTTGTTATCAGTGAGTTTGTTGCTTGTTATCAGTGAGTTTGTTGCTTGTTGAGTCTTGTTAAACGCGTGTTGCTTCATGTTTTTTATGCATTGCCTGATTTTGGTTTTGTACCTTTATAACTTAGACTCTTTATAAAATATCAAAGAATTAAGAAAACTAAGTTATATTTTTGTACTTGTAACAGTAACACGCGAAGTTTCACTGCGTGCAATTTTTCTATATGTGTTGCGCCAAGAGTTGCTTCTTGTTACTAGTGAGTTTGTTGCTTGTTGCGTCTTGTTACACGCGTGTTGCTTCATGTTTTTCATGCATTGTCTCATTTTGGTTTTCTACCTTCATAACTTAGACTCTTTATAAAATATCAAAGAATTAAGAAAACTAAGTTATATTTTTGTGCTTGTAACAGTAACACGCGAAGTTTCACTGCGTGCAATTTTTCTGTATGTGTTGCGCCAAGAGTTGCTTCTTGTTATTAGCGAGTTTGATCCTTGTTACGTCTTGTTATTCATGTGTCGCTTTATGTTTTTCATGCATTGCCTAATTTTGTTCATGTATTTTGTACCTTCAGAACTTACTCTTAATAAAATATAAAAGAACTAAGAGAAACTAAGTTATGTTGCTTGAGTTCGTAGCATTAACATATGAAGCTTCATTCTAGCACAGTTTATATGTGTTGCTCCAAGAATTGTTCCTGTTATTTATTAGTGAGTTTGTTGCTTATTGCGTCTTGTTACTCACGTGTTGCTTCATATTTTTCAGGCTTTGCCTCATTTTGTTATGTGTTTTGTAATTTTACACCTTTGACTCTTTACAAAATATCAAAGAATTACGAAAATTAAGTTGCGTTGCTTGTGCTTGTAACAGTAGCATGTGAAGTTTTTTTCGAGCACAGTTTTTCTACATGTATTGCTCCAAGAGTTGCTATTTATTATTAGTGAGTTTGTTGCTTGTTGAGTTTTGTTACTCGTGTATACCTTATGGTTTTCACGAATTGCCTCATTTTAGTAATGTGTTTTTCGCTTTCTTAAGTAAAGCTTCGTCTACTGATATTTAAGTGTAGAAGCTACAGAACTTAATTTTTCTTTGTTTCATTAATGTTGTATAGCTTGTGTTAAAGTTATAGAGATAGTTCTCATGCAAGCAACAACTAATTTTTATACCATTTACTTGAAATAAAATTTAAAAAGAAAAAGGATGACTAAATTGCTAGTATACATACAGCAGCAAACATATGAAGTTATATCTGAAGGCAGTTTTCGACTTGTTGCTCCAAGAGTTGCTTTGTGTTATCCGTATGTTGTTAATGACTTCTTGTTATTCGCGTGTCTCTTCGTGTTTTTCAATCTTGCCATTTGTTTGGTTATGCTTCATTTTTTACACGCTTAATAAAACATTCTGTGATGCTGCTTGTGTGTACAAACTGCGTAACTTAATTTTTCCTTTTTTTATTGTTTATTACATTTGTTAAAGTGGTTACGATAGTTCTAATGCAACCAACAGCTATTTCTAGACTTTTAACTCGAAATAAAATTGAAAAGAAATAAGAAATCTATGTTATTTTGTATATAACAGTAGCACGAGAATTTATGGGTACGCAATTTTTCGACACGTTGCTCCAAGAGTTTTTTCATTTCTTCGGGTGTTGCTTTGTGAGTTTTTTGATCCATGAAATTTTACCCGTTGCTATTCAGATGCCCAAACTATATAATTCAGTTTTTGTTTCCTCAATATTTCGTTGTGTGTATTAAAGTTGAAAAGATAGCTTCCATACGATCTGCAACTATTTTGTCTCAAAATTGATTCTAAATCAGATTGTAAAGAAATGAGAATGGCTAAGCTTTAACAAACATGAAACAACATGATTTGTTTATAAGCATAACAACAACTGCTTTTTCTCTAAAACAACTAGGCAAATTTGAACGAAATTAAGTTTAAGCATAATTTAATGTGAAATAAATAAAATAAATGTTAAAAAATAAGTAAATAAATATTCAATAGTTATATTACAAACGCATAACCATGTGTAACATTCATCGGATACGTAAGGCATAAAACTGCGGTTACAGAATCTAACAAAAATGTGCTAATGTGTAGTATGGTCCCACCTTCCTTCTCAAAAGTATTGTCTTCGCATCGTGATTTTCATACTAGAAATTAAGGAGTTCTTAAAACAAGTCACATTTGTTGTATGGTCACACTTGAAAGCTATAATGAGTTAAAGAAATGAGAATACCAAGACCTCATATTGATACAAGTTCAATAGTCGCGCTTTCGCAAATAACGTTATCACAATTTGTATCATAAAGCAAATGCTGATGAGCATCCAACCACCGCAACTGCACATGATTTTTTCTAATTTTGGAAACACTGGTGACATAATAAAGTGGACTCAGAATTATTAAGATACGATTGTCGTGGTTGTCACACATTTACGTCACACTAGAGCTGCACAATGGGCTATTTCATTTCATTTTATTTTATTTTATTTAATATCCGTCGTTGAACAGCCGACCCAATTTTTTGGGTTTACGACTACTAATGTTCAACTCCATAGCCTTGCAATTTTGAACCAATCCAGAAGACAAGGAAACTCATGGATCAATACCCCCAGAGGTATTGATTTGTTATGGGAACATGGAGGACTTTGAGACTCGACAGATTTAACGTGCATCAGTCACCCTTTACTACACGGGGTGTCTTAAGCAGGCGAGGATCGAACCCACGAACTGTTGGACAAGGACACAGTGCCCTACCTACCAGGCTATCCCGGCTCACAATGGGCTATTGGCGGGTGTCTGGGAAACATCCCTGAGGATGATCCAAAGACATGTCATCACAATTTTGATCCTCTGCAGAGGGGATGGCACCCCCGCTTCGGTATCCGACGACCTACACGCGAAGTCGAGCACTTTACCGTACAACAGTTTAGCGAGGACCAATACCACACATCCTTGGTCCCAATGCACACTAATCCAAGTGTTCACCCACCCGAACACTGACAGAAGCCAGTGATGCTCGACTTCGGTGATCTGGTGGGAACCGCGTCTTAACGATCAGTCCACAGCAGGATAAGACACGATTGAAGAAAGTGCAATCTGTTATACTCCCAACTTTCATCCTGGTGACACGAGCCCAAGTCAAGTCTTAACGAAGATTCTGGCGACTAATATCAAGTTGAAATGAAAATTAAGATTATTATCAAGTACACTGACCATGCGGTCTTGCACCATCAAACAAATGTTTTTCAAAAATAAGAATATTTTTTTAATGTTTTCTAAAATAAGAATATTTTTTTAATGTTTTTTAAAATTGGAATATTAGAGAATATTTAAAATATGAATATTTTTTTAATGTTTTCTAAAATAAGAATATTTTTTTATATATTTTAAAATAGGAATATTAAAGAATATTTAAAATAAGAATATTTTTTTAATGTTTTCTAAAACAAGAATATTTTTTTATATTCTTTTAAATAAGAATATCAGAGAATATTTAAAACAAGAATATTTTTTTAATGTTTTCTAAAATAAGAATATAATTTTCATGTTTTTTAAAATAAGAATATTAGAGAATATTTAAAATAAGAATATTAGAGAATATTTAAAATAAGAATATTTATAAGCGATTTTACGTTTATCAAATGCAAGTTGTAAAGGACAAAGCAGACTTAATTAAATTTAACTTAAGAAATATATTTACAATAATAAAAGGAAGAATTAGTCCGTTTTTTATTGAGTCGCTCTTATAATTTTGAGTAGCTGTTATAATTTTTTAGATAACGGTAACAGGCAACAATTTTCAGCCCCAAAACATAATCTTTTTTTAAAAAATTCAATTTGTTCATACGGAACAAAAGCGTAAAAACGAAATTTTCTTATAGAATTACCATAATGTAATGTTGCAAATTAAACTCTGGGCGTTTTTAATTTTCATTTATTTAGGAAATATATCATAATATCGGTGTTTGTGAGCTTACATCATATTTAATCAAAATTAGGTTTCACTGGGAGTTTTTTGCGAGATTTTTTTTATAGATTTTTATCTTTGATCATTTATATCCGAAAAGTACAAGAAAAAAAATGTTATTAGCATGTCGTTCCTGAGTAAGTATTTTGATATTTATTCGAAACCATTGTTTATTAAGTTTAGACATGCACTATTGAAAGATGTTTCTATAAACTTAAATAACATAAATTAACAATAATTGAATCAAGAAAAATAGATTATGAACAAAAGTGCCAATTTATCGGGAAAATTACTTGATTGTGGGAAACCTTGAGAGATTTTCGGAGAAGAATGGTATTGATTATATTTATTCTTTATTTTGATGCGTTGAACTTCTAAAATTTCTTTTGCTTAATCTAATACCGTAAAGTTACCGGAAAGGGTAACAAATATGAATTTTAAGAAAAATAAAGTTATTTTAGATTTTTAGTTATTTTTAGATGTTCCATTTAGTTTTGAGAATGATTGCTAATATCAGTTAACTGATATCGGTTCCACAATTATTTACAATTGTTTTTACCTCTGTGTTGAATTAAAAAACTATAGTCTTTCATACGACAATATTCAGTTAGTTTGTACTGAATTACAAACTTATAAATGGTAAATACTAACGAATGATAGATACCTGAAGCCAATGAAAGATAATATAAAAAAATAATAATGCGAAAAATAATAAAATAAGCTTTCATGAGAAGTTAAACTGAAATACATCTAAAATAGCATGGGTGTAAATATCAACATGAACTAATAAACAAACAAGTTTCGCTCTATGCTAGTAAGTTAATTTTACATTTTTTCTTCAAGTATTAGGAAGTTTGAATTGCAGGATTCATTAAATGCATACAAAGTTTATCAATATCATACTAAATGAAAAATATTACAACTGTTTGAATATACTTATCTTTTTCGTAAATACAGATATTATTAATATTACAATATAAGTATATAGAATTATCGATATAATTGTAGAAACTTACTGTGTTTGTTTGCTTTATCCTAGTAAAAGTAGGTTCACTTTTTTTAAAACGATGGTATCTTTCAGTTTAAAAAGCACGTAGAAGTTGATGCAAAATACAATTTTTTCAAAATCATAAAACAAAAGGGTAGAAATCCTCAAAAATGCCATGCTTCATGTTTTCAGAAACATAACCATTTGTTTATTTACTCATTGGTTCACATACATGCAGGCTTGAGTTCTCAAATACGTAAATAAGCCTTTCTCAAGTAGAAAGACAGATAGTGCAATTCGGAGAAATGAAAATACAGCCTGGGTTAAGGAGGGATTCGAACCCACTACCTCCACGCTGCAGAGGTTTTGGTGAGCGATACCGCTTGCTAGGGGAGGCCCATAAACTTTTGACAAGTGATTGAATGATTTAAATGTTTCATACACACCCGCTAAACACATATTTCGAGTTGCCATAAAATTAAAGTTCCGAACTGTTGCTGTCCAGCAGTGGACTGGTCGTTCCCAGCAGATCACCGAAGTCAAGCATCACTGGCTGTGGTCAGTGTGCAGGTGGGTGGCCACAAGGATCAGTCTGCGTAGGGATCGAGTGTGTGCGGTATTGGTCCTCGTTAAACTGTTCTACCGTGAAGTGCTCTACTTCGAGAGCTGGGCGTTGGAATACCGAAGCTGGGGTGCCATCCCTTCTGCAGAAGATCAAAATTGTGATGGCCTGTCTTCGGATCATCCTCAGGGATGTTTCCCAGAGCGTCGCCAATAGCCTATTGTACAGCTCTAGAGCGACGTAAATGAACTACAACAACAATTGAACTGTTGCTGAGAATGCCGTCGTTTCGGGTCCTAATGTGATTGAAAAAATAGCATGAACAGGTAAGTAGTATAAAGGCTTAGATAGAATGGACTGCTGGTTCCTGCCTTGAATTCAATAAAGAAGTTTAGTGCTCAGAAACAAATCATATACTAGAGCTTAATAGTTAAATTAATATCTAGTAACTACTATTGAAAACCCGTCCCGCAGTGGACTGATCGTTAAGACACGGTTCCCAGCAGATCACCGAAGTCAAGCATCACTAGCTACGGTCAGTGTGCGGGTGGGTGACCACTTCGATCAGTCTGCGTAGGGACCGAGGGTGTGCGGTATTGGTCCTCGTTAAACTGT
>NC_092211.1:30353045-30390067 GCF_043381705.1 Parasteatoda tepidariorum
AAAAAAAAAAAAAAAAAAAAAAAAAAAAAAAAAAAAAAAAAAAAAAAAAAAAAAAAACAGCACAATCATAATCATTACGTAGTTTTAAGAGAAATTAGAAGACGTTGCATCTTTTTCTATTTGAGATATATATTTTTCAATGGATATAAATTTTTATCTATTTGCTTTATGAAGACGGTTAGCTGTTATTTTAAAAATTAGTCAAAAAGGCAATCAAACATTTGGCTAATATAATATTAATTTCATTTTTTTACGTTATTCTCATAATAAGAGATTTATTCATGCTAATTAAGAGAATTTGTTAAGTTCTTTCTTAATTGACTTTCATTAATAATATTTAAACATCTTCAAAACAGGAAAAAAATAAATGAAACAAAACGTAAGCCAAATTAGGCAAAAATGCTAAGAAATCAAAAATGTGATTCACGTAGAAAACTTCGTAACTTTAAAATCTTTTTTCTTCATATGTTGTCTAAATTAGTTTTTGACTAGTTTAGACAAAAGTAGAAAATAATATCTCACTAAATGACACCTATCAAAATTTCTATTGCAGTTATTTTCTAATTTTAATATACGTTCGTTCCAATTCTGAACTAATCCTTATTTTAGCTCAATTTACTTGAAAACATTTGCAGGTATAACAAAGCTTTTGTTAGGTATAACAAAAGCATGCGGAAACATTTATAAGAAAATGAAGAGACATGTTTATTAATCAGAAATTATTTACTGGACATGCATTAAAAAGGTTACGTACATTTAAATTTATTCACGTATTTAGAATACAATGTCAAACTGCATCCTGAAATTAACATTTGTTTTTTTTTCTGCGATTTCATTATGAGTTTTCCCATTTTTAAGAGATAAGTTCCGTTCTGTATCGATAAATTAAATCAGAGAGTCGTTGTTTTTTAGAAGATAGTTTTTGTTTTTGATTTGATGTTTTATACTAACCCGTTACGGGTTTACTATGTTTTTTTGAAAGTTTACTCTAACCCGTTACTGGATCTTCTATATTTTTTTGCAAGATTATTACTAACCCGTTACAGGTTTTTCTATATTTTTTGGCAAGATTATTACTATCCCGTTACGGGTACTTTAATTTCGTAACTGTATTTTTTGCTGTGAAATAAATTTTTTTTTATATATAAAACAAAGAACTGGTTCTTAATATAGCTTAATACGTTACACCATATTATCAAACATGTGCTATACTCACCGCTTTTAATATATAATTTTAGAGTCCTTGTAAAATATAAAGTCGAATTACATGCAAATTAAAGGTCCCGAATTAATATTTAAACAAAAAAAAGCAAATTCCATCATCAAAATCTTACGAATCACTATTAAGTATGACAGGATTGCAAATAAAAAAACGTACAAATTCTAGAAAGAAAGGCAATCAGCAGAAACATCTGCAAATTACTCCTGGTCATAAAATCAGTGTTGATGTTTATTTTAATCTCGTTTTCCTCAATAAATAATTGACCTATATTTATAACGCTTTTGCTTTTTCCTATTTTCCCCTGATTTGCATCTAATTGTAACATCATTTTTGTCCAGAAATCTAAAAACATATATTAAAAGCGGTGATTACGTAACACCATGTATAATAAAAAGTTTAATTTTCAATAATATTCGAGTTCGAATGATATTGAAATTTCAATTCTATTGCATCTTGCTCGAATAATAAAAAATAAAATTTCAAAAAATATATTACTTTTTTTTTAAATTTTTACGGTATTTTTAAAATGATCCTTTTAATATTACTCGAATTTTGATTTTCAACCATTGAAATTATGATTAACGATTTTTTGAATCATAATTGAAGTGCTGAATGGGTTACATTGCAATGGAGTGACATTTGAGTGAATTTGAAAGTTTATAAGTTACTCGTTTATGTTTTTAATATATTTGTGAAAGCGTAACTCATAAGATTTTTGGTGGTATATTTATTTTACCCTATATCAACACTTTAATATAGAAAGATTTTTGTGAGTAGCATCTGCTTGCTCTCAGGAGGATTTTTAATGTTTTCCAACGAATATAATTTTGTTTGAGAAGCTAAAGTAAATATTCGTATATTTTGGTTTATTATTCACGATATAAAGTTTAAACAATCTAAATTTGGAGCAAACTGGTTTCAAGTTTTATCCAGTCCTGCGTTTTAGAAAACCGTCCAAAAATGATTCAGAGACAAGCTCAACTTTCGCGGAGTAAAAGTTTTATGGTATTTATCGCCTAAAGAGGCGATAAATACAATAAAACTTTCGGTAAATTGATTCAAAAAATGATTCTTATAAACGCAATTTAGTTACATTTAAAGGCATGTTAAGACAAAATAAAAGCATTTTTATTAGTTTTAATACAAATACAAATATCTAGCTGTTAATGAATAGTATTGGCTTTTAATTTTTTAAAATTAAAAATTAGCAGTTTCATGCAAAAAAAAACTTTTTTTAACCCTGTTTTGCATGATCTTTTCGAATACAGTTATCTAGCTGTTGACGAACAGTATTGACTTTTAATTTTTCTTAATTAAAAATTAGCAGTTTCAAGCAAAAAAAAAAACTTTTTTTAACCCTGTTTTGCATGATTTTTTCGATTTCATTGGGGGTGATAAATACGGGGATTGTAATTCATGCTCTAGATTAAAGGAAAAACGTGTAAAATATCCTAGCATAAATATATAATTTAAAATAATTAAAAAGCAGTATGATGGAAATATCCATCATCATGCAAATTTACATGTTAAGCTCAGTTGTTGCTGCCGTCGGCCATTAAAGCAGAGGGAGTGCGATTGTTCTTGTTTTCCAGTGGCGCTATCTATGATTGAGAATTCAACTTGTGACACACCCATACGTCACACCCGTTTATAGGGCGAACCCATTCATGCATCCATTCCTTCATCTACAGATCTTAATTTTAACCTGAACCAGAGAACGATCAGTCTCCAATCCAGTACCCCCAGAGGTATTGATTTGTTATGGGAACATGTAAGACTTATACGACTCAACAGATTTAACGTGCATCAGTCATTTCACTACACGGGAAGTCTTCGGCCGGTGGGGTTCGAACCCACGAACTCTAGGACATGGGCCCAGCTCCCTACCGACTAGGCTATCCCGGCCTCTAATTATCCTATATTGATATGCAATTACCTGATCGTTGAGATGCGGATTTACGCAATTCAGTTTTCAAAAGCAGAAATTTTTCTACCTGAATCTTCTACCATAAATTGAAACAACAATTACAAATACTGCCCCCTACCGTGGAATATGTAAAACACGATCGGGAATAAGGTGAATTACTGATATTATGTTAATTAATGCTGCTTAAATAGGTACTGTAGTATATATAGATACCAAGAAGTCTACTTTAGGAAATAGGTTTTTTACGACCCACCGAACGGGATAAGTTCCAGAGAAAATTACTGATTGTAGTAATTTTTGACTGCCAGAAGTTAGTCTTGAGCAAACACAATATGCCAAATGATACCAAATATCATAAATCTTTTTTTCTTATTGCTGATGGAATGAAATTCTAAAAAAATCTAATAACATAATTGCTTAGTCAAATAACGTAAAGCTACCAGAAACAACTATTAATAAATAAATAATAAACTGGAGTCGATTTAGCTTAATTGTGTCAGTGTGCCTCTTTCAGTTTTGAAATGATATTGTAGCGTTGATCAATGACGATTAATTGATTATTCAGTTTTTTCAACCGTTTCGAAGAACGAGTATTCAGTAATAAATATAACAATAATAATATTCAGTATAAAGTATTCGAAGTATAACAGTACAGTATAACAGTTTTGAAAATACACAAAAGAATATTTATTTTCAACGTGACTTTCCTCAAAATATCAACAAAAGAAATTCATTAACAGAGCACATATGTCTAAAGCACTAAATATTACGAACCAGCAAGAATAAAATTATAAGTGTAAGTCAATTCTTTCTTTCTATTTTTTAATTATTTGTACATTAAAGAATCTACTTTCCTCCTTAATATATGGAAGCTGTTATTTTATTTTATCCAGATTACTTACGAACTCCCCTATCTTGGCAGTCGATGGCAAGCGAGTGATTTTCTAGGGTTGTTTTTTTACTATTTGTGTGTGTTGCCAAGCGCACTTACCTGTTCTTCCACCCTAAGAACATTAAAATATGGTCGCTTACCTCCTCCATCCATAGAGAATCTTCGTAATTAGACTATTTAGCAACAAAAATGAATTTTTATATAATTAAATAAGACTTAAATATGAGTTTTTTCCCCCAGAAATCTCTACTTGTTTTTTAAGAAAAATATCACTTATCTGATTTATTTACTCAGTTCTGCAATTAATAGGTAAATAAATATTAAATAAAGCATTTTACAGAAAATTATGTTTTTAACCATCTTTTCATGTCCATTATTAGTTTCAGAGAGAAAGCGAAATTTGCAAAAGGTGAAAATAACATTAAGGATAACAGCCAACCGTCCTGTGTAGGGGGCAGGGAACTTTTCTTGCATCAGAAAGGTTCTGGGCTCGAATCCCGGGCAAGGCATGGATGTTCTTTCCTTCGCTGTACTATCTGTCCTGACTGTAGGAGCGACATTGGCCCACCTAATATGGTGCCCCTGAAAGAGAGGCCAACAAAATCGCCCTGTATATGCCTAAATTGACGGATGTTAACACAGGTGTGCATTGGGAAAAAAAACATTAAGGATAACATTACACTTGTGACCGAAATACTGTATAGAATATCGGAATTATTTTTTCAGCATAGAGGATACTCCACCATTTCAGGCGACAGAAATGAAAGGTTAATACAGGAATAATGATATTAAACAACCACTCTTACCATATCGGAAAAAAAAATTTGATTATTTAATTGTGCCTTTTTTTAAACATTCGTGAAATGATTAATTTCCAAAAAAAACTTAAGTTGTAGCCGATTTGACAACCAGCAAAGACAATTACAACTTGATAAATTAGGGTTTCATTTTTATGTTTTATTCACTTTCAAACAAAATACCATTTTCGTTACGTGATGAGAAAAAAAAACTACACCAAAAAAATACAGTACCGTATATTGTAGCAAAGTATCATACATCATATACTTTTTTTTTCCTTGAAAATGGCGAAGGAAATACCCAATCTAGACAAATGATGCCAAGTGTTAAGAGTGAAAACGAAAAGATTGAATGGAAGCCGAAACCCTTTTATTATATAAGATGACCTAACTTTTTCTTTGCGGGATAAAAAGAAATAAAAAGAGATATAAAGAGTAAGGGGAAAAGATAGGGCTTCCCAAACACAACAGAACAGGGGCTGAAGTTTTCTAAGACGAGAAGATTAAGGCGACACTAAGCCCCGGGGGTATCGCAGGGGCGGCGAAAACTTGAATGGATAATGACCGAATAAACAACCTCTGGTAACACGCCGCCCTGCTGTGGCTTACAGGACTCCCCGAGTCATTTATTATGCCGGGGCGCCCGTTCTGCTTGCGTCGAGCGAAGAATTACCCTCTAGAGTAACCGGGGCGCGCGCATTTTAAGACCCTGTATGGCGCAGTCTTAATCTGAAAGGGGTGTGAAAGGGAGTAGGTATTAGTCCTAGCGCCCCATGTTAAGCCACTTTTTCCTGGACAATAACTGTTTAGGGATAGTCTTGCAGATTTTTTCCCTTGAATAGAGATTTTTCCGCTTTTTTTCTTCCCTGTGTGTGTGTTTTTATTGTAGGCAAGTTTAAGTGGATTAGTTGGAATTGAGACTCTCGCTAACTTTCGCTGGCGATACGCTCATGCTTTGATGCCATTTTATTTGGCGCTTAGATGTCGCTAAAAGAGTTCCATTTTGAACGGAAACCATTCCATTTTATCGTTTATCTTTCGGCGTTTCAGCTTGGTTGTTAATGAGAAGTTCTTTCCTTTTTTGTGTAGTTTTGCTTTTCGTTTACCAGAATTCTTCCAAATTTTAACTTCGCTTTATGAAGCAGACAATTAAACAGAATGTTTAGATGCATGTACCGTACTCAAATCCGACATTTTTAACCGATCCATACCAAATTTGGTGCAATTGGGTTCGAAAACACAGCGGGCCTAGCTGTCTACTTTAGAACTGCCTCCGACCACCGTTTCACGCACTACAACGCAAACAATGAGTGTTTCGTAAGATTTGATAATTATTTTAGAATAATGACGTAGAGCGTTCGCCTTCTATTGAGGTGAACCAGATTCGAATTCCAGTGAGGGCTGGTTAAATTCCGCACTGACCTCAGTACTGACATAAAATATATTCAGTGGTAGACGGATCATAGGTTACAGACTCATTGCCGTCGATCTAACCGTGGGATGCTTTCGAGGTTTTCTTCTCCAAGTAATGCAAAAGTGGGTTATTCCATCAAGAAGTCCTTCACGAAGACAAATTTCTCCCAATACTTGATCCAGTAGCACCCTTGTCTTCTGGATTGGGTTCAAAATTACAAGACTACGGAGTTGAACATTAGTAGTCGTAAACCCAAAATAAGGTCGAATGTCCAACGATGGTTATATAAGAAAACTATTTTAAAGTAATGCGATTTACTAGCTTACAACTCTAATCAATCAAAAATTCATTTTATCGTACGTTGTTAAAAATTTATCTTTGGTTTCATGCGTTGGGTTATCACAAGTAAAATCAACGTTACACCGAACTTCTGTCCCACACAAACAAAAACTCAGATGTTTCTGAATACTTAAGACAGCTGGCTTTCGAGGTCATAAATGATATTCCGAGTGATGCCATTTTGATATACACAGATGGCAGTAAGGATGAGTTGAATCACACAGGGAGCGGTACCTTTAACAAGAATCTCTCTGTCCGGCTTTCAAGACACAGCCCAAATAACTGTTCAGTCCTCAGAAGTGAATTAATTGCTATAGATGAGGGATTAAAGGCTATTCTCCATAGCGATATATGGATCCTTAGTGATATACGAAGCTCCATTTAACACTTGCAGGATTGGAGTCGCGTGGATGACCTTGTGAGCATTCAAATTATCAATAAGCTTAAAATTATAGCAAAATATAGGGATGTCCACTTTCAATGGATCCCCTCCCATGTTAATGTCCCTGGAAATAAAAGTCGCAGATAAATTAGCTAAAAGAGGGGCTGCTCTGTGTTGGCGAGCACTGATTATGCTCTTATCCTATCAAGAGATTTTCTCTTTGATAAAATTTAAAGATAAGCAAGTCTGGCTGGCCCCTCCTGGCCTTCCCGGGATTAGTAGGAAATGACCAGAGGGCGCTCTGGAGTTCAAGGGAGACAGAAAACATCAAACGGCTGTCTCGAGTCTTATGCATGACTTTTGTATATAGCCAAAAAGTCTACCAGACTTTCACGAAGTGTTATCTGTTTAAAGACCTGGTTTCTTAGGACAGGACGCCGTCAGCTGGAAATCAGCGCTAACCTTTGATTGGTCCATTTGTGAGTTTGATAGTATACGTCATCGAACGCTCATCTTGAACTACAATTGCCGTCCAACTCAACTGCAGTTGGATTACAACGTGACGTTAACCACAGAAGCAATGGCGGACAACATCCAACAGCACATTGAAATCAGCCAAGATTTTGNCATCCAACAGAGCATTGAAATCAGCCAAGATTTTGATTTCAACATTAAACGTTGCTTCTTCTTCCTCATTTAGCTAAGCTATAATGTGTTTTTTCTTGGAATAAATGTTTGTTTACGTTATTAACGCATGCGCAATGAGAGATAATGTCTGCGTTTAACCGGCTGCTCACGCTGATCTAACAAAAAAGTAATTTTTTGGCGTCAGCTCTACGTCAATTTTCCGCTGACGCCCAGATAAGGCGCTTGTCCTAAGAAACCAGACCTTTCCCCTGGACATATCCTCGATTGTTTGGGGTTAGCTCAGGAAGATGTACATGCAAGTCCACTTCTGGTGCTGGACATTGCTGGGGTAAATGGTGTCATGGATCTGATCTAGCTGTTGCCAGATCCTGAAGGATTGGACACAGCAAAATCAACGTTAATTGTTTCATGATACATGGTGATGACATCATCGAATTCGTATTTTAAAAGATGTATGAAACCACGCGTTTCTTTTCTTGATATTTGCGATTTTAAAGCGTGGAAACCTTAAATAATGGAAACACGGCAAGAACTAATGAAATAGAATTGAAGTTATGCAAAAGCCTTGGAAAAATTATGATAAATTCGAAATATCTCATTTTAAATAATACTATGCATTTAATTAATTGTCCTTTCTTCTCAATTCTTTCAGGTTTTCAGTCTTTGAACTGAATTTATAACTCAAATTATTATAAATCTAGAATTATGAAGAAGCACCGGAATATAAGACAAATAATAAAAAAATAAAAGTTGAATATTAGGTGCCATGAAAGTGTAAGATGGTAACATTAGGGTACTTATCAGCTTCGGAGGGCGGTGAAAAATCTTTTACCACAGTACCTATTTTATGCACCTTGGTATAACAGGTACTAATTACTACAGTACTTATAACAGCAATACCAGAAGTATTTAATACCATATTTAATCGCGCATTACTGGCGTCAATAATAGTTAAGCGATATTTTATGGCACTCGAAATAAGTATATTGATTAATTGGTATGACAAAAATGATTATAAAAATATCAATGTCGTAACAAATTATTTTCGTGAATTACAATTAACTTTGGTAATTGGTACAAAATGAAATTTTAAAAAAATGTTTTAAAATGCTAAATTAATGAAGAAAATATACTTATTCATCTAGAAAAACCATAAAAAAAAATCACATAATCATTGACGCCAATGTTATTCCATTCGCGATTAATGAATTTTCAGATAATAAACATAATTTATTTACAAGTAAGAAAATATAATTTAGAACATCGTTAACGAAGTTTGACAGATCATCTCGGCCATAGCAAAAATTAACTGTCTCCAGCACCCGTAGCTCTATAAAATTCATCTACCTCTCATATCCTTTCTTTTCATCACTGTTACTAGCCAACAGAAACCAAATCTTTTGCTCAGTTATATACTATTAGTAGGGGAGAGTGGGGTCAATTGTGACATTTTTACTTAACTATTTTTAACTAACAAAAAATCCAATATATTATTAGTATTAATTGATAGACAAGTAAAGTAGACTATCCTCTACTAGGAAAAAAAATAAATACCTGATTTTAAATATTATTATATTAGTTATTAACAATTTTTGACAGTCGTGCAGTTGTTACAATTGTCCCCACTTACGGGGTCAATTGTAACAGTTCATAAATTCAACTAAAACATNTCTCATCTGAAAATCCTTAAAGTTAGTATATACTTCGTATGAAATTTCGGACAAAAATTCTTCTCAAGTTATCCGCAAAAATACGTTCGTTCTTTAAATTTCAGACATGGGCGTAGTTAATAGAATAGAAACACGTTATGAAAAATCAAGAGGTATAGAAAGTAATTAACGTTGTCGGTTCTAGCAAAGAAAGATATGAATCGTTATTTGTAAAGACACGCTAGATATTGTTATGGAACTTAATTTTATTAATAACTGCTATTCTTTTGTATTAATCACAACTAGGAATAGTCTTGCAATTTTTTTCCCTTTGGATAGAGATTTTTTGCATTTTTATAACTAAAAAATTTGTTCGAAAGATGATTCCATGCGAAAGAAAAATTTTAATAATTATTTATTACAAATGAAATAGTTTTCTATTATTTTATTTAACAACAGTCTAAAAATATCTGAAATTCAAGGCAAACACATTTTTTACATAATTTTAGAATGTAATTTTAAAAGACAAAATCAATGTGACAAAATCAGTTAAATAGTTCTTACTGAAATCAAAGTTTAAACATGCGACTTTTTTTAAATTTAATAACTCAGAAACTATTTGACCGATTGTGCTCGCATTTTGCCACATACAATTACATTCTCAAAAATAATGTAAAAATGTGTATACCTTTTTTCGACTAAAAAATAATTAATAAAAGATAATAGTAATAAATAATCATTAAGAAATATTTATCCTTTGAGAAAAGAATTTTATGATCGAGTGTAAAAAAAAATTCGATTCAGTTAAAGTGTTCCCGTGGTATAACAAAATAAGCAAAAAGAAAAATTAATATTAAAACATAATTTATTATTAAAAAGTTGTTTTTTTTGCATGGAACTATATTTGGATAAACGAATTTTATAAATGTGTGCAAACAATTTTCGATTTACTTTAAATGATCTCGAGATACAGTAAACTATACAAAAAAATTAAATAAACATTAATAGGGATCCAAGCTTTCGATAGCCTTTCTGACCAAACTATTGGTGCCACATTTCCTATATTGCTACTCCCCCTTATATTTTTAGGATCAAAAATTCAAATCCGCCGTAAAAAAAAAGGTATGTTTATTCAGAGAAAATGCATTTATAGTTTGTCTACGGCAAGAACTCCCCTCGCCGCAAAGTGTGAGGCCGTCTACTTTATGGAAACAAAAATAGCGCATTTTAGGGAAGGTAACTTCTCTTCACTCTAGGGCTAACACAATAGACCAAAAAAAGAGTCCCTTTCTCTTGCCGATTCGAACCGAAAACCTGTCCTAAACAATGACCCTACACCACTACTTGAAATAGTTATATCTCGTTACCATATTCCCCGTCATAGGTCCAGACGAATGGCTAGGGGAGTTCGTACTTTAGACAAACTATATGTGTCTGGTTTTGTAACTTAAATTGTCATCTGTACTAATTATTTAACATACTTAAGGTAAGCTCTCCGTTAAGACTGAGTAAATGCAAATCCGATCATTATATTAAAAGGTATTTAGGGTGTATATTTATAAATTATCTTTTGTTAAATTATCTTTTGTTGTTAAATTATCTTTTTCATGATTCATGAATACTTTGTTTTGTAAAATGAATTATAATTAAATTTGATAATAGGAGCAAAATGTGATCATCGCATTGTAAATAACTCAAGTGTCGCCAATTTGAACTGAGAAATAATCCTGATTTTGAGACCATGCAAAGCTCATACTTATATGGATTATTAATTACATTATTAATAAATTATAAACAATTTATTTCCACCTTTATTAAAAGTAATAAATAGGTAATGCTTTATTTCTTCTTGACTAAGCATCAGTTACTTAACATTCTCTTGTTGATGACGTATGCCTGTTTAGGCAGAGGGGGAGCGATTGTTCTTGTTTTCCAGTGGCGCCATCTATGGCCAAGAATGCGACTTCTGCCACACCATACGTCACGACACCATGAGAACGATCGGTCTCCAATAAAGTACCCCCAGAGGTATTGATTTGTTATGGGAACAAGGAGAACTTTTGCGACTCGACAGATTTAACGTGTATCAGTCACTTTACTACACGGGGAGTCTTCGGCAGGCGGGGTTCGAACCTACGAACTCTCGGACATAGGCCCAGCGCCCTAGCTAGATATATAGAACATTCTCTTAAATGTATAAAATACAATGAAATTAATTGCAAATCTTTTCATTTTTATCTGCAACTATTGAATGCAAATCTATTAATTTTACACAGTAGAAAATTCTTTTAATGCTTCAGAAATTCATTTAAACTATCTTCAGAAATCTAAGTTCTTTACAGCGTTAATGTGCCAACCGGACTGTGTAGAGGTCAGGGAACTGACCTTGCATCAGAAAGGTTCTGGGTTCGAATCCCGGACAAGGCATGGATGCTCTTTCCTGCTCTGTACTATCTGTTCTTACAGTGGGAGCAACGTTGGCCCACCTAATATGGTGCCCCTGAAAGAGTGGTCAACAAATCTGCCCCTTAGATGCCTGTATGACCTAGGTCAGTGTTTCCCAAAGTGTGGTACGTGTACCCCCAGGGATACGGGAACAGTTTAGCGGGGGTACGCGTTCTTATGCGAAATATCTTGCAACAAACGAAAATTTCAAAACATTTTATTTAAAAACAAAGCTAACCATGAAAACTTAACGATTACGTTTTTTTGTATTGGTTTTTTGTATTGATTTTGTATTAAGTTTTTTTGTATTTTTTTGCACAGTTAACTGTTAATAATGAGTGGTACCAACAGCCAGTTGTGATTTTTAACTTTCGCACAATTTTTTTATAGTAAAGGTTTGTAAGAAATCCTACTTATTTTGATTATTTTCATAAAATATAATTTTTATCTCTAACATAGAATATGAATCGCTGGTAAGTATCTACAAAACTTTGTACCCAGAAAAAGAAAAAGAAACATCTTTTTAAAAAAGTACACAAATTTTTTTATTAGTGGTACACAGTGTTACGCAAAAATTTAGAAAGGGTACACAAAAGTCATAAGTTTGGGAAACACTGATATAGATTGTTACTAAAACATGTAAATATAATATTGTTTGACCCCTAAATACAAAACTTTGTACCCAAAAAGAGAAAAATAAACATATTTTTAAAAAAATACATTAGTTTTTTATTAGTTGTACACAGGGTTACGCAGAAATTTAGAAAAGGGTACACTAAAGTCATAAGTTTGGGAAACACTGACCTTGGTCATTCTCCAAGTGGGCATTGGAAGAAAAGAAAAAAAAAAAAAAAACGGCATTAATGTTTACGTAATTTATCATCATATTTCTGTTTCTACATATTTAATTTCAGAAATACCTTGGAAAAAAAACGAAACGCAATACGTAGGTTAAATTAAAAATTCTAATTAAGTCAAGATTTTAATTATTAAAAATCATTTGTTTTCTAGTGTAGCGTAATTACATGTTTTTAAAAGGCAACCACTGATCAAACGCATTTATATGACTCTAGTGTTTCCAACTTGAACTGAAAAATATTCCCAAGTTTTGCGCCACGCAAAACAAATAAGTATGAAGATTAATTGCATTATTTCTGAATTATAAACAAATTATTTCCTTATTTATTTAAAATAATAAATAAGTACTCTTAGTTAAGTATCAGCTAGTTAAAATTCCATTAAACTTTATCAAATACAATACAAATTAAAGAAAAGTGTTTTTATTTCAAACTTTAATCTAACGCGATATATCATATCTCATGCTAATCACCACAGACTATTTAATAGTGTTTGATAAAAGATATCAATATCAACGTTACTGTTTACTTCAAGACATATTCGGTAGTGCCTCTAATGCACAAACACAATTGTTTATAAACCGCGAGTTATGTAAACCAGACATAGTTTACATTCAGTATATTATTTGCATGCGTTCATATATTTATCTAACGCACATGCGTAACACAAAGACTTAATGACGAACCGTAAGCGAAACTCTACTCTAATTACATGTAATAGATTGTTCTAGAAAATTGAGATTTACGATGGTAGAGGACTTTGGGACAATATTGAGTAATTTCGGCTAGTTTACTTCGTGGATTTGTTTGCGGGAGTCTGGAAATTGGATAAAAGGCGCTCCCGTTTTCCTAAATTCGGGAAACCGTCTATTTTATCTGTTGGGATCGAAATTATAGTTTAATTAATTTTCTCGCGAGTGGAGCTCTGGAATATGAAATCGTGTCTTTTGGAATTGAAATAGCGCATTTGTGGTTGCATTGTAGCTTCGAACTTTGAAAAATGATGCACAATTGAAATTAATTTAGAAGGAAAAGCATTTAATAATTACGCACTATTTTATTGCTGAACTTTATTTGGTGAATTTTACTGTTGATCGCTGAATTGGATGTACAAAAGCAGTAATAAAGACGGAATCGTCCATGTTTTGCCACACGCATGTAAAATAATAGATCTGATCGAAGGGTGCTATAAACTAAATCTGAAGTGCAAAAAATATAAAAACCGGAAAAAGTAGGAAATATTCCCGGTGCACTTCGGGATCGGGGGACCCATCAGTTTAGATTTCCTTTACAGCATAAACCGAAAAAGAATCGATATCAAAATTATTTCATGTTGTCCCACTGACAAGCATTCTGTTCAGATAGTCCAGTTAAGGCTATAACTTTCAAACAAATCATAGTGTAGTTAAATACTAGATAAAAAATATACAATAAATAAGTTATTTATAATATATATTGTAGTGTGTCTACCACTACAAAATTGTAATTCCAATTCATTAGTATATAACACACGTTAACTCGATTCTATGTGGGGGTACCATTTCATAGATGAAGTTTGACATTCTCGATAACAACTCTCCCCACATTGGTATATTATAAGTTATTTATAATATATAATATGAATAAGTTACACCGGCCAGGTGGTCGAGCGGTTAGCGCGCCTGACTGCGAAGCCAATGGCTGCGGGTTCGAATCCCGCTCTGGGCATGGATGTTTCTCTCTCTTGTGTTGTCCTCTGTTGTGTGGGATGTGTGAATGTGGCACACCCTATAAACGGGTTTGTGGCAGTGTGGCGTGGATAATGTTGCTCGCCTCCGTGACTTTGGTTCACAGGTGCCCACTGGGTAACGTGAAATGAGCAACAATTCCGGCATCTTGTTGCTGTTGACGTATGCCATTTATGCAGAGGGGGTGCGATTGATCTTGTTTTCCAGTGGCGCCATCTATGGCCAAGAATTCGAATTCTGACACACCCATACGTCGCACCCGCTTATAGGGCGGACCCATTCATACATCCATTCATTCATCCACAGATCGTAATTTTGACCTGAATCAGAGAACGATCAATCTCCAAATCAGAACCCCCAGAGGTATTGATTTGTTATGGGAACATGGAGGACTTTGACACTCGACAGATTTAGCGTGCATCAGTTACCATTTACTTCACGGGGAGTCTTCGGCCGCTAGGGCTCGAACCCACGACCTCTTGGACATGGGCCCAGTGCCCTACCGACCAGGCTATCCCGGCCTCCGGCATCTTCTAAGGCGAAGAATAATGTTCATTGCCTGCCATTAGAAAAAAAAATGAATAAGTTATTTATAATATATATTATAAATAACTTGTTCGCCAATATTTGTGGAGAGTAAAACTACGAATGCCTCCCATGGTCAGCTTGATTGGGGCTGGACTCTTGTTCGACTACGCAACATAAACACTCATAATGTTCCTTGCCTGAACAATATGTTTTCAAACTATTCTCAACATGTTGTTCCACACAGCCATACAATTAGTAGCAATGAAACATTGTTATATAATTTGATGCGTGTTGTTTATAATAACAAACCAAAGTATTTTACTTTCCCCAAACACAAACATTTAATTCCTTCTTTTTTATGTAGCTTTTAATCCTTCCAACATAAATCCTAAATAATTCTTATCGATATTTTAAACTCATTATAGTTAAATTAAGGAATGACAAAACATAATCATCAAGAATTCTCTCAGAAATTCTGATTCGTAATATATATATTTTTTTGTATTTGATAAACTTCACAGTAAGTATATCATAAAAAAAAAATTTTTTTGAATTACGGAAAGATTCCTTGAATATCTCTTTAAAACAGGAGGGAAACATTGAGTAGACTTGAGGCTACCATACTTCCATAAAAGATATTTTTGTTCTTTCTTACCTATACAGAGTAAATATTAAAAGTTTCCATTTTAATGCTAGAGCATATATAATAGCAACGTGTTTTTTTTTCTACGCAGCTGCAAAATGGCAACATTCTTTCCCAAACGATTTTAGCGCCTTACAACGGTTAAAAAGTGAACTACTAGATAAATTGATAAAATTATCGTTTTCTTTTACTATTTTTAATTTGAGTACTTTCACTTCCTGAAGATCTCCCATATCCAAACATGTGACTTATGACGTCAGCGCCAAAATGGCCTATTAAAATTCAGCTGAGTTTCTCTACATAAGTTAGACAGTTAATTAACGGTAAGTCAATTAAATACAGAGTAGTATCGCACATCGAATTAGTTGAAATATAATTCCTTCTCATCTACTTCTTTTATTTAATTTAGATTCATTATTTGATCATGTATTTTATCGTAACCACGATCTATTTTTGTTTTGTGTACCTGGCAACTTCGATGCATAATTAGTTTTTTTATGTTCCACATGGCTTCGTGCCTGTCTTTGTGTAAATATATAGAGAAAAGATCTTTGTAAAATAATTTAGAATGTGTCACTTAAGACAATTGATAATTGACGGGCTTGGCTTACTCGAAATAAAATGGAGGGAACAGTTGCTAACATAAAGAAATGCCACGTTCCAACAACCAATCAGGATCGAGGTACCCACACTACGTCACTTGCGGGTATCCCATTGATTTAATGAATTTCGTTGTAATCGTTTGGTTATGTCTCTGGTTATTTTTTCTTCCATAAAGCAACATGCTCTTCTATTGAGCAATATTTTCTCAACATTTCAACACATTCATTTACTAAACTCTGTAACTGGCAACAATGAAAAACGATTAAATACCTTAATGTGCGTTATGTATAACAAAATAAATTTCCAGTTTCCCTTATAGAAAACTCACGCTTAACAAAACTTACGAAGTTCAAGAGAACTTACATTCTTCCACTACACAGCATGTTCTCAACATGTTCTTCCACAAAGCAACATATTCTTACACTAAGCATTATGTTCTCAACATCACATTATGGTCTTCTACAAAACAACAAGCTCTTCCACTGAAGAATATGTTCTCAAAACACTCTTCCACGAAACACCTTAACTAGTAAGAATGAAAAACGGTTAAATACCTTAATGTACGCGTAAATTTCTAGTTTCACTAATAGAGACTTAAGATCCAAAGAACTTACGTTCTTCAAAAAACAACATGTTCTTAAACTGAACAATATCTGCTCAACATCTCAACATGTTCTTCCACTGAGCAACATGCTCTCAACAAGCTCTTTCACTAAGTTCTTTAATTGGCAAAAATAAAAAAAAAACTATCAAATGCCTTAATGTGCTTCATGTATGAGAAAAATAAAATTTCCAGTTTCACTTGTAGAACAATTATTTAAATTCTCTCTCCCTTTTTCTGTAATTTATAATCTTCCGGTTTTAAACCAGAAGTAATTCTTTCAGAAACCAAAAGCATATCGGGCCAAATTCTCTTGGTGGAAGCAATGACTTGTGAAATTCCAAATGACAGTTATCTAACCTGGAATGAGGAAATCACGCCTATGAAGTGTCGAAGGGAAAGCCATTTGGAGCCTTCGATGCGGAAGAAGTCATTGATGAAACCTAAACACAAGTTACGAATTGGTGCTTGGAATGTAAGAACTATGTACCAATGTGGAAAAAGTAGACAGGTATCAATGGNGATAAGTAAGTAAGTAAGTAATTCTTTCAGAAATCTTAAAGTAACTTTTGACTGAAGGAATGGTAAAATGTCTTTTGCTTATAATCATCAAGAATTTTGTTCAGAATGAATTCCAACGAAAAGAAATAGCAGCTGTGATTCGTAGAACAGCTTTTTTTTAATATTCTGGAACATCATCATATTCTTCCACAAGGAAACATGCTCTTCAACTGAGCAATTTGTTCTCAACAGGCTCTTTCTCTAAGCTCCTTAATTGGCAAAAATAAGAAACTGTTAAATACCTTTAATGTGCATTATGTATAACAACAAAATAAATTTCCAGTTTCACTTATAGAACAAACATTTACACTATTTTTCTTTCGTCCGTACTTTATAGTCTTTGGTGTTTAAACCTAAAGTAATTCTTTCAGAAATCTAAAAACGACTTCTTTTAACTGAAGCAATGACAAAATGTTCTTTGCTTATAATCGTCAAGAACAATTTTGTTCAGAATGAATTCCGACAGAAAGCAATAGCAGCTGTGATTCGTAAAACAGATTTTCTTATATTCGGGAAAACTTTTCGGCAAGTATCAGCAAAAATTCTGCTTGAATTACGGAAAGGTTCCTCGGATATCCCGCTAGCAATACCGGAGGGAAACGGCTGAGTAGACTTGAGGCGAGCCATACTTCCATGAAAGATATTTTTCTTCTTTCTTACACACAAGAAGTAACCAGGCGAATAGAATTCAATCGATATTCAGAAAAGACAGAAAAAGCTTTTGTTTACATTCTTGTGAAACTCGGCTTTTAATAACTTATCGGGGAAAGTAAAGAAATGTCTTGCATGTAGGAAAAAGAGTCTTTCAATTGTTCTTTTTTAAGGAAAATGATTTAATTGATATTGAATAAAATTTATACTGCTAAGATAAAAAATATACTGTGAATATTTTAAGAAAATGGTTTATTTTTCTGTGTTCTATGAGAAGAATATCAGTTTACGACTTTATTCAGTTGTGGATCAATATGATGTGTGGTGATTAAAAAGGGTGATCCTTAATCAGGGTGCGTAGCCAAATTATTCAACAAAGAATAAGCACCTTTTAAGCACTTATCAAGCACTCAAATAATATTTTTTAGCACTATAAAAAAATCACAATTAGGTAGGATTGGAAAGTTTTTGACAATTGACGGTTTTATCTAGTTTTAACCGTCATGTCAAAACAAAAAAAAATCTTTCGGCATTGTTTTTGACAGTTGTCAAAATTTTTGAATCATGCAAATCGAATGGCGTTTTCATACGCTACTGACTGATGATACACTGAAATAAATTGGGGTTGAATTAATTGTGAAAACGTTGAATAGAACAATGTGAACAGTGTCTTTCTGCATAATTCGTAGTGAAAATCAACATGGTAAAAGAAAAAATTTCGTTTTGGAAAAGGGAAAATTAAGCACTTTTTAAAAACACCCAATAAAAAAGCACCTTTAAGGGCTTTTAAAAATCGAAAATAAGCACCTTTTAGCACTTTTTTAAAACGCTACGCACCCTGTTAATTGTTTCCGTTAACACATAAATTTAAAATCTTCGCAAAGAACGAAGTAAAAATAACATACACTTTAGGAGTTGAAAATTAATATTCAAGTTAGGGGTTATTCAATGGTTTGAAATTCTGCCGAATCATTGACGAGGTCAATCACCATTAAAGAAGGATAAAAATTATCACAATTTTAATTGTTGATGGAAACTAAAAAGAGGAGAAAGACGGATATAAGTAACTCCTTTCAATTTCAACCGACAATCTGATGTTGATACTTTCAATCCCGGTTTCATTGTGACTAACGCCGATACTAATTCGTAAAATTTCAAAACTTACCTTTCTAAAGAGTTTTATGCAGCAGGAAAAGATGGACACAAATAGACTTCAATTTCTGTTATTTTTCTACAAATTTAGTAACTTCATTTCATTACTTTTCTAGAAAAATTTAAAACTTGTATACAAAACGTATGGCACTATCTTAAAGAACGACACGAGGAGCAACTATTTATCTCATAAACTATTCCCTTAAAACTAATTCCCAAATGCAAAATCTTTCTGAAGATATTTTTTTATAAAAATTTACAGCTAAATGCAAGGCTCCAAAATAAAAACATCTTAGTCTTAAAGTTTCATGCATCTCATTGGTGGAAAAAAAAATCACGTGACACATTTTTCCGAGCTTTGATTTGAGTCTTGTAAAAACATGTTGCGAAACACAAATAACGAAACTGACAATAGTTGTATAGACAAACTAATCAGTTGCACAATGTCGTTCTTCAATTTATTGGCGTTCGAACTCGATTGCTTTAGGAGTTAATATTTTACATTCATCATATTAGTTTAGTTTCATTGTATTGGCATTTGAGCCACTATAAACGAGAAATCCGATTCTTTAGCATTACGAACAAAGTGATATATTTCCTTGTTTCCCAAACTGCTTATTTTAGTAACCCGAGCAAACTGACATCTTATTCTTATTTTCCCCTACTACGCAGTTTATGTTCGGACAACTAAACTGATCTGAGGGGAGGTTTTCTCTTTTCTAGGAGGTGTTGTGTGAACTCCTCTATTTATCATAATTGTTTGAACACTGGGATTAAGAAAATTCCGTGAGAATCAAATTGTAATTTCAAGGCAATTCGATTTGAATCGTACTAAAGCAAATTGGGACAAATGTATAAACGCCAACGAAAGCCTTTTTTTCACAGTGTCGGAGTTTAAACTTTGTTTAGTTAATTCCATAAGTGATATTAGTTTAATTTCTTAAGATTGGCGTTTGAACGCAGGTTATTATTAAAGTTTTTTGAACATCCGGGTTAAAAAAAAAAATTACCTGTGTGTCAAATTGAGATTCCATAAAATTTGATTTGAATATTTTTAGAACATGATAAGGAACACAATAAACGTAACTTGCAATAGTTCTACAAACAAATCAATCAGCGATTTTAAAAACAAATGTTGTACTTTATAGTCTCTTTTTACAATTTCTGCATCAAATCCCTTATTTAATGTTATAAGATTCAAACCTACCGTTCTGGTTCAAGCTTTAGTATTCTTCTCCAGTTTTTTTCAACCGACAATCTGTCCAATTCTAAACAGAAAAAGACTAGATAAAAATATTTACCCATTAAGTAAAAGTGAACAATGCTTAACAACTCAAAAAAAAAAAAACTGGCTTTGCAAATTTTTCCATTTTTTTTTTCCAATGGCAGGCACTGAATTTGAATCTTTGCCTATACTATGCCAGAATTGTTGCTCATTTCGCGCAACCCAGTGGGCACCTGTGAACCAAAGTCACGGAGGCGAGCAACATTGCCCACGCCACACTGCCACAAACCCGTTTATAGGGTGGGCCACATTCACACAACATACTGACACACAACAGAGGACAGCACAAAGAGAGAAATTTTTCCATAAAAATACGCAATTGTTTGTTGAATGCAAAAATGACTTGCAACATTATTCAAGCATTTCAGCAACAAAACAATGTTTTATAAAAATCATTACAATTTTCAGCATTAAAAATTAAATCTGTGGAAGTGTCATTCACCAATAACAAAAAATTTTATTATCTAAACATTTTCAGCATAAAATATTCACTTCTTTAATTCATTTCGTTAACGGAAATATTTTTAAAAAGTAGTTTTTCTTTTAAATTTATTACGGAATTCTTACTAAAATCGCTGTAAATTATTTGGTAGGAAGTTATTCCCCCCCCACTCAATTGGATACCTGCAAGCGACGTCATCGTGGGTATGAACTCTGATTGGTTGTTGGAACGTGGCGTTTGTTTACGTTAGCAATTGTTCTTTCCAATCTATTTTGAGTAAGCCTGCCTCATCAAGTATGAATTGTCTTAAGTGATACATTGTCTATTCTTTTACAATGTGGTTTATCTCTTACTTAATACAAAGACAGGCACAAAGCCATAGACAAACTAATTATTCAACAAAGATGCCAAAGTTACACAAAACAAAAATAAACACGTAACAAATCTAGGTTTAATAAGAGACGTAGACAAGAATTACATTTTAACAAATTTGATGTGTGTTACGGTAATGTGTTTAATAAACTTAGTGTTGAAACTTAGCTCAACCTTAGTCAACAATATACAAAATACTAACACGCTATATTGTTTATAAACAATCAGCTGGCGCTGAGGTCATAAATCAGGTGGATGTGTATCAGTGGTCTTCTTCTTCTCGAGTTGAGAGTATCCCATTGTAGGGTTAAATAACACATGAGTGAGCAGGGAGTGTTTTGAGCCTAATGCAAACGTTTTTAATTAATCACTGTAATGAAACTAAATAGGTAAAATAAAGGATGTATAAATCACTAGGCCTCTTTGGTGTCGTGGGACACGTTTTTACTGGAATAAGAACCCCTGCAAAATTGTTGTGCAATCAGATTTATTGTAAGCATACATCGTTCTGAAGCATTTGCTTTACTTTGTATTTGTCAGATAAATTTGAAGGCAAAAAAATGTGCTTTGACGCAACACAAAGAAAAACAAAATAGCGAATTTCAAAAGCGGGAATTGTGAGCTTTGATTGAAATTGTCTTCATAACCAAGGCGCAACCGACTAACTTTTTGAAAGCGAAATTTGCAAGTAATACTTTAGGTGCCCTCCTATATTGCCTTGAAGGACAAGAAATGTAACATCAAGCCTGTTTTTAAGGCAAATATACATCTTAGTATATATTTCTTGACCTTAGAAATAGGTCAATTTTAGTACATAATGTTATTGGTTAAAGTAGTATACTAATGTGACATTTTAAAAAGAAATTCTGAAACTTTTATTAAACATTACAAGTTATGGTATGTTTACATGGGCAACGGGTAAATGTTCCTTATGTTCCGGAGGTCGAAAACCAGATCTAGAAATTAATTTTTTTTATGCTGCACATAAATAAATAAAAATTTCGGATTTAATTCCTTTTGTCTCTTATTTCCTCGATAATTTTGGTAAACATTTTTTAAAAGTCACTATTGAAACAAGTTTCATATATTTTGAGAATGATAAATAATAACTATTATTATTATAATACTGTTTCAAAAAAGCTTGAGAAGCTTTACTTTGGAAAAAAAAAAGCAATTAAATACTTTGAGATGAATAAATAGAACCCGTGAAAAAGTTTGAAAAATAGGCACAACACTTTCAAAAACTGAAAAAATTAAATTAATCAAACTGGTTTTAAAACCAAGTGAATTGATTATTTTTCCTCTAAAAATTAAAGTACTTTTAAAATAGCATTTAAAATTTTTCTGCTACGTTTAAAACTAGTTTAAATATTAATGAATTTAATTAATGTGAGGAAACAAGTAATTTGATCTTGCTTGCGTAATCTAGTAAATTGCACTTTAACCGAAATAAAACTATTAAAATTTTACCTTAAGGGCCACAGATAGTTTTAAGAAAATCCCCATCAGGCCACATACGCTTCTTAGAAAAGAATTTGTACTGCAATATAGCAATGTGCAGCGCACTATTAACCAATCGAAATAAAAATAATTAAAATTTGATTTGTAATAAAAAATAAAGTAAATTTTTAATAAATTTTCAGTAATTACTTAAAACAATGTAATTTTTTCTAAGTTATATACAGTACAGAACCCGTTATCCGAAAATCAGAAAACCGGAAGACAAAAAAACCGGAACGAAATTCGATTAGTTTTCCCGCCATTTTTAAAAAAAAATTTTTTTTTTCCTCATAAGATTTTTCGTTCTTTTTTGAAAGATGTTTACCTTTCCATCATTTTGGAAATAATCATTAGTGTATTACTTCATCGTTTTTTCTTCTTTTTAAGATTATTTGTAATTTTTTTTTTAGTTGGATTTAACTATAAAAAAAACGGCATTTNAAAAATAAAGTAAATTTTTAATAAATTTTCAGTAATTACTTAAAACAATGTAATTTTTTCTTAGTTATATATTATATTTTGCACTGCCAGTCACTGGTAACTAATGTGGACAAAACTCTAAGTTCAGTCATCGACATTGTAAATAACCATACTTTTAACTATATGCTAAAGCTGGGTGCATAATTCAGCTATAATAATAAGCAGCACGAATTTTTTTTGAACTATGCATTAATAATATTGGCAACGTTTTTTTGCGCATTTTCATTATTATTGTTCCTTTTTTTTTTTCTTTGCACTAATTTTAACATCAGTTGTAATAAAATTAAGATAGTTTTTGGTAAAAATCTGTCCTCGTGGGGTAATAGATAATGCGCACCTAGGTAGGATAGATTTTTTTTTAATAATAACTAGAATTAACCATTTTCAATAACAATTGTACTTAAATGAAATTGTTATAAGATATGGTGTAAATAAATATCATAATATTACAAGTGAATATTTCAACTTAATTACTAAAGAACCAAAAAAAATAACGATTTATAACTGTAGCAAAAAATTAAAGAATCAATTTATTTAATTTTTGCTGAAACAGACTTTTAATGGATGCCATTTGACAGTCTTTCTTTTACCGGATATATGCAATAAATGTTCTACCTTGGTGTTATCTGTCCTAGCATAAGACCAAAGCTCTATTTTTCTTAAATAACAAATAAGCAAACTCTCCTATTTTAGTAGGAGAGATTAAGCGGCCTTTTACATAAGCATGACTAAACTTCTAGAATGGCAGAACTTCTACGTACTGTAAGCTAAGTTCCATAACTTACGAGATATCGATTAATTTTAAGATATTTTATTCTTCTGACATCGTAAGAAAATGAAAATCCTTTTAAAGGGGGGGGGGAACAGATATGTTTTATCTTGACACTCGTGGCAATCAATTTGCTCATTAAAGTACACACTGCAGTGCTGCTTTTGTACAAAAACCAGGAATCAGAGTAAACTTAATGTACTTATACTATAGCCTTCGATCTTCATCAAGCGCAATTGCTCCTAAGTTTACTTTATACAAGGAGAACCTTCGATTTAAGATTTACCTTTTTCATTACTCTAAGAAATTGCCATACGGAATACAGGCTGTTTTGTAATGATTGTCGTAAATATAGAAATATTTATAACTCCTCGTCAAAAATGAAATCAAAACATCACCCATATTAGAAGTAGCAAAGTGATTAAATAAGGGATAGGGTTCCCTGTTTTTAAACCTTTTTTTTTTCAAAGCAAAATGTGTTTAACTTCTTGTTTCAGCTCGGCAAAAATGACATATCTGCATGGATATTACATGTATAAAACTTTTTTGAAACTAAATATTGCATCTAAATTTCGAGAAAAACACCGAAATTGCCACTAATACTAGTTATTACTTAGTTTAAGTTCAGTTAAAACGGTCGTATTCTGGGGTTACAAAATGCCATTTGGATTAAAAACATGTTTTTAATCCTCAAAAGGAAGTTAAATACCTTTAAGCAATGCCTCCAAAGAAATTTAAAAAGGAACACAAATTCGGTACACAGCAGGTCTTTGCAAATTTGGCTAAACGAATCAGAACTTATCACATATATTATGTGATTGAGTCTAAGGATCCTCAACCGAACAAACCATCTACTGTAACAATCGGTTTAACTAATATAAACAACAGCATTCTGAGAAATTTGACACAAACTGGGATTTTGATTGTAAATCTAGTGAAGTTAGTGGAGAAAGTTGTTCTCGTGACACAGCATATACTCAAACTACTATGTCACTTATGTTTTACCTGTATGCCTTTCAGCTTTATGCATGATGTTGCAGTGTTCATTAATACTGAATTTTTTTATGGTCTGTATGAAGACTTTAATAAGAGAATTAGCTGATTCTTCGAAGTCTTAATAACCTTTGGAAGCTATGTGTTCTTTTTTTATTTATTTTGCTTATACAATACTTTATATTTTTTCCTATATAATGATTGACGAAGGCTATTCACATACTATGAACTATAACAGTGAGCCAAAATGAAGTAACATTCAGTGCTTGATTACGAACTAACATTAACTTTCATCCGAAAAATCCTAGACATTGAAAACACATTCAAATGTGAAACATTTATAACTATATTTACAGTGGCCCACTCTTATGAAAATGCCTGGGAAAGCTCATGGTCGAGTTTTTTTTTTATCACTGAAAACATTTTTTAAAAATATTCCCTGCATGTATTCTAAGAAGTTCAAATTGTTGAGATGATTAAACGTTTCCATGCTTTTTGAACACCCTACACATGCTCATAATAAAAATGTATGAATAGAAAAGCAATGTTATGCATAATTAATACAAAAAAGCTTTGTAATATAACACTTTTTAAAAAATAAATAAATAAAAAATATGAACTATTTTTAAGATGAACAAACTTTTGATTTCCTTTCTGGTTTGATTACATTAGCATATGTATCATATAGTTAATACAGATTTTTTTGTTTCTGTATTTCAGGGCTGCCACTGGATGAAAACAAGAAAAATAGTTGCTCTAGTTGCATCATATATGAAAAAAAAGTCTCCTAAAAAGTCTCACAGATATATAAAATAGTTGCTAACATCATATCCTCCTCTAATATAATTTTAATTATCCGTGCTGTAATAGCATAAAATTCAAATAACATGCATTTAGATACTCATATTTTATAAAAATGTACATTTATTTGTGGATTTTCCAACAATATATTCTTTCACACTACGTACAAAAACAGGGAGTTTTATTTTTATCTGTTTCTGTTACAGAACAGTCGAATTTGAAACTTGAATTTCCTTTCTCGTTTCTAATTTGCAGCTGCTTAGTTTAGACATTTAAAAAATAAATATTGTAATTTAATTCCGTTTTATTTTGTTTATTTTTCATAACTGACATTTCCACATTTTAATGCTTATCAGAAAAATTACGATCACAACTCGACAAAACGAATATCACCATGTACTTTTTTTTCTACTCTAAATAACTATAAAAAAATTAAAACATTTTGTGTAATTAAAGACAATTTTTCTAATTTTGCTACTTCGTTCAAATTAAAAGAGGGGAAAAAACTTAATCCTCAGAGATATTACATTAGCTTTCTAAAGCAGGAGGAGCATTCACGTAGTGCGAATTCCAATTCCATCAGTCTGATTGGTTAAACTTGTCTGTCATGCTCACTGTTTGTTAACAGTGAGAAATAATAAAGTTAGGATAAAACGAAAGCGCGGCAAAAAAAAGTGGGGGAAGGGGGAAACTCATGAAGCGATTCTTCATTTTAGTTGCTTTGGCTTAAAAAAGTCGCCGATTTTACGCAAATCATTGAAAATTAGTTGTTTTTACTCATATTTTTACTAAAATAGTGGCCATAGTTGCTATTACTTTAAAATAGTCGTTTTAGTCTCCTTTTTAGTCTCCAATGGCAGCCCTGGTATTTTGACTTAGTAAGCATAAAAGAATTGATTTAAACTGTCAACATCACAAAGCTATGGCACAGAGTTCAAAATAAGCAAATCATAAAAAAGGAAGGCATCCTTATTTGAAATAAAATTCATTTTTAACAGAAAATTTTTAGAAAATATATTTTCTTTGATAAAAATCAAATTCTAAAAAGCTACAGTTGTGAAACTTGTTTGAATTTAGAAAAACTGCCTAGCTAAATGGAGAAAAAATTATGATCACATTCATACAAATAAAATGACTATTGAAATTTTTTCGGAAATCAAACTTTTATTTCCCATTTGAATTTTGATACAGGAGTGTAGAATCCAATAATTACTAAATACAATATTTACAAAGTCCAAATACTTAGCTAATAAATAATGACAAGGAATATATTAATTACCAATTACCTTTATAAACACTTCCTGAATAAATGTGAGTATTAAAATTCAGATGCCTGGCTAGTTATTTCAGAAACAAATCATTAAAGAAAAACAAATGCAAGAATTATTTGTTGCTTACAATTTCAAAAGTTTAAAACTTAGTATATAAACTCATGTTTGTGGAAATTGCAACACCATGAAGGAATCGTCATAATTGAAGGAAATTTAATGCATAGTTGAGTGGTAGTGAAACAAATAAATAATTAAACTTTCAAAGCAAACAAGCAATAAGAAGAGATCGAAATCAGTATTTTGCGAAGCCTCCACGCGCCGCAATAGGCGCTGCTACACGACGTGGCATGGAGTCAAACAAATTTTGAATGTCTGTCTGAGGAAGAGCATTCCATATTGTTTGTATGCGTACCCAAAGTTCGTCTGTAGCAGCAACAGGACGAGGATCACGAGCAAGACGCCGACCAACGAAATCCCACACATGTTCAATCGGTGACATATCCGAGGAATATGCAGGCCAAGGAAGAAGCTGTACCTGCCGCGATGCAAGGAAGGATTGAACAGTCCTAGCAATATGAGGGTGGGCATTGTCTTGTTGAAATACAGTGCCTGGCAAGGTTTGAAGGAAGGGAATATCTTGGGGCTGTAAATCTTCACTGGTGTACCGGTTGCTGTTCAGATTACCCACAATTCGTAGCAATTGAGATCGTCCATGATATGCTATGGCACCCCAGACCATAACTTGGGGTGTTCGTCCACTGTGGTGTTCGATAATGCACTCCGGAAGGTGGCGTTCACCGGCATAGCGTCTGACACGAATGCGGCCATAATGGTACCACAAGTTAAAGCGGGATTCGTCAGAAAACACGACACGCTGCCAATCAGCACGCCAGTCCCTATGCTGATTGGCCCATTGTAGCCGCAGGCGGCGATGGTTTAGTGTGAGGGGGATCCTGTATAAAGGAGTCTTTGCCCGCAGTCCAAGCTGCAGCTGACGTCTACGAATTGATGAAGCACACAATGAAACACCTGTAGCTATTGACCACTGTGCTTCCAGTTGTCTAGAGGGAGCCGTACGGTCTGTCAGCGCCATACGGACCAGGTGTCTATCATCGCAAGCTGACGTGACATTTCGGGGTCCGCTACCAGATTCCCGAGTTGTCCGACACTCGTCCGTCCACTGCTTCCAAACACGCATCACTGTGCTGCTGTTACTCTGCCCACGAGCGGCTCCTGCGCGATAAGGCAATCCAGCTTCACGAAGGCCGATGATTCTCCCCCGTTCAAACTCCGTAACTTTTTGAAATCTCGCTCTCTTTCGTCGAAGAGGCATAAGTAACGTCTAAGCTAACGTTTACCACTAGCAGATAACCAACGATAACCATACACGCCTCGCTATAGCCGTCTATTTATTCAGATCCATCCGCCGTTCAGAGGGAGCTGCTCAGCATACGCATGCGCTACGGGACTGAAATTCTAATCATTTGCATATCATGCTCTACTTTGCATTTCCTGAAAATTTCAGTTCACTCGCGTAAGTCCTTCATTGTGTTGCAATTTTCACAAACATGAGTTTAATTGATTATATAATATAAAATATCACAAGGTAACTTATCTTATTTGTTACTTTTATTGCTAAGCCTGTTAGTAAAATAGTTATATATCTTGTTAAATAAACAAAAATAGTTGAATAAGTACATAAAACATTGACAAACTTGCAACAAAAAGTAACAGACAAAATCAATGAATAAGTAAATAACCAAAACGCTATTCTATAAGTAATCTAAGCAAACAAGACATGTATATATATTGAATATAATGTTTACTGTATGAAAGCACACAGTTCTTGATAAGAAAACAACTGTCTTCTTCCCACTTTGGAACCAGTTCTTGGAGTCCTAAAAATAAATGCTTAAAATCAGCATAAAACTAAAAATCATTGCTTAAAATTTTAGCATGAAACGAAAAATTAATTAATTAAAATCTGTATATAACTAAAGATATGAGAGAGATAAATTTTTAGTCATGCCAAAAGTTTAATTTAAAAGAAAGAAAAAACAGTTTCATAATTAAACAATTTAATAATTTTTTCCGTTCAGAAGTACTGAGATCACTTATAGATGAGGAACACAATTATCATCGATTGAGGTAACAATTACCATCGACTTTGCCCATTTTCTAAATAAGAAATTGGTTTTCGGGAGCTCTGAAAATACTTAGGGATATCAGCAGTAATGTTAGCAAACTTGAGACAAGAGTGTTTTCATAGAGTGATAGCTAATTATTGTGAAAATAACTCATTTTTAAAATGATTATTAAGCAAAAGATTTCAATACACATGCAACTTACAGCTGTGAGGCTTATAGTGTTTTAACACAATAAACTCAAATAACACTGAAATAGTACATATAATGTGCCACAACTATCAGGCTGATGCTGTAGTTCATTTACGTCACACTAGAACTGCACAATGGGCTGTTGGAGACGTCTGGGAAACATCCCTGAGGATGATCTGAAGACATGCCATTACAATTTTGATCCTCTGCAGAGGGGATGGCACCCCCGCTTTTGTAGCCCGGCGAACTGCACGCAAAGTCGAGCACTTTACGGCAGAACAGTTTAACGAGGACCCATACCACTCACCCTCGGTCCCTACGCAGACTGATCCAAGTGGTCACCCACTCGCAAACTGACCGCAGCCAGTGATGCTTGACTTTGGTGATCTGCTGGGAACCGTGTCTTAATGATCAGTTCACTGCGGGACACTGTCAGGCTGAAGTGCAACATAAATCAGGGTGTGTAGCCAAATTATTCAACAAAAAATTAAGCACTTTTCAAGCACTCAAAAAATATTTTTAAGCACTTTAATAAAATATCATAACTAAGCAGGGTCGGAAAGTCTTTGACAATTGACAGTTTTATCTTGTTTTAACCGTCATGTCAAAAACAAAACAAAAAACTTTTGGCATTGTTTTTGACAATTTTCAAAAATCATGAAATTTTGAATCATGTAAAATGAATGGTGTTTTCATACGCTATGGACTGACAATACGCCGAAATAGATTGGGGTTGAATTAATTGTGAAAACGTTGAATAGAACAATATGAANAAGCACTTTTTAAAAACACCCCATGAAAAAAAGCACCTTTAAGGGCTTTTAAAACACGAAAATCGAAAATAAGCACCTTTAAGCACTTTTTAAAAACGCTATGCACCCTGTAAATTGAAAATTTCTTCGTCTAAGCAAGACAGGAGGAGAGACTTATGTTCACACATACATATTATGCCAACCAGGTGGCCGAGGGGTTAGCATGCCTGACTGCGAAGCTAATGGCTTAGGGTTTGAATCCCACTCAGGGCATGGATCAGTGTGCTGTCCTCTGTTGTGTGTGATGTGCGAATGTGGCCCACCCTATGAATGGGTTTCTGTGGCAGTATGTGGTGGGTAATGTTGCCCTCCTACATGACTTTGGTCACAGTGGCAAAGCAAAATGAGCAACTCTTCCGGCACCTTCCATGGCAAAGAATAAGTTCAGAGCCTGCCGTTAAAATGTATACATTATATGTGTCTACATAAGTAGTTCAAAGATAACTCATTTGTAATAATGAAAATAAATCATTTGTAAAATGATTGTTGAGCATTCAGTATGCAACTTACAACAGCGAAGTTTATAGTATTTTAACACAAAGAGCTCAATTAACACTGAAATAGTAATTACAATAATACGTAAAAAATATGAGGCTGAAGCGCAACATAAATCGAAAATGTCTTTGTCTATGCAAGACAGGAGAGAATTAATTGATCCCTAGACATTAAGCTTATTAAGATTTTTGAAGAAATGGCAGTTGATGGTTAACGAATGATCTTGAAAATAAAAGGTAAATTTGAATTGCAATTTTCCTAGAAGGAAATTAATAAAGTGTACATTGCGCACAGAAGAACACCAAATTACAATAATTATAACAGAAAACTAATGAAAAAAAATTTTTGGAACACTTACTGGATAAATGAGACTAGTCTCTGTATTAAAATAATTCATGTTCTAACTTTGGATGAACCAACAATTGTTGGTGCAACAAATTTGGCAAGATTTTGAACATTCAATTTACATTCTCTCGAAGCTTCAACTCTGATCAGGTAATAGTAAAAAAGAACTTTTACAAATGTTTTACAAAATAATGAAATGTTTAAATTTACCTTTGCAAGTGTAAAATAGAAAATTCTAGTGTTCCTATTCGGTTGAAGGAGGTTGCTGAAAACATTAGGGAGCATGTTTAAGCTCTGCTCCTCATCATGATGATCTAAAATAATAATATTAAAAGTGTAAATGAATATAGTAGGGACACAACTTTAACAAATGTTAATAAATTTACTTTATGGTATGTTAAAAAGCTTTATTAGAAATTTATTGCCATCAGTAGTTGTTTACTTTTTCTTGCTTCATTTAAATGTAGGGGGAAAAAACAATACTTTACGGAAGAGTTTAAATACTCATTATATTCTATGTCTGGTGTTTATACCAGTCTGGTGTTTATACCAGTCTGGTTTTTATGATAAAAATTAAAACAAATTTCATTTGTGAAATTAGCATTTTATGAGATGAAAAGATGCCATGAAAAAATTTAGAAACTATTTTAGACCATTTTATTTATGTAACCTTGAGAAACGAAACATTTTGGATATTTGCTACACCTATAAATTAACATTATATGAAACCTAGTGGTACAAAAATTATAAATTTTCTTAAGCATAATTGCATTTTAATATTATAAAATTTTTACTAAAACTATTCATTTCAATGAAATTAACAAGTATGAAATTAAGTCTCATGAAAAATTAAAATAAAATGACAAGGTTGAAGTGGGAAACACTTCATCATTCGCCATAAAGTCCAGACCTGTCTCTTAGTGACTTCCACGCTTTCGGGTAATTGGAAAAATGGCTCAAGGAAACCAGATTCATGTTAGGTGATGACGTAAAGAGTTTTATGCAAAGGGAATCACGCAAGTTGTTAGTCAGAATTCATGGCTATGCTCATGTCATGAAGACTGCTTTTAAGTACTCTTGTAACATATCAAGCTATGTTAAAAAAAACGTTCTTTTCTTATAAAAAAAAAAACAGTTATTTTACCACAGCACATACAGTGACGAAATCAAAGTACCCGCAACGGACTAGTAATAAATTTGCAAAAAAATAACAGAAAAACCCGTAGCGGGTTAGTATAACGCACGCTTAAACAGAGTTAGATCAAATTAAAAACTTTCTGCAAACAGAAAAATGGGATTAAAAAACCTTCTACATGCATTGATTAACTTTTGTAACTATTTTCAACCCTTTCATCACCACTTCATTTTGGCGAAATTAGTTTGGAAATCATGTTTTTTTTTTCCAAATGTTTATTTTTTATAGAACTCTATGTTGATTCATACCACAGAGATGAGTTTGGAAGAAAAAAAAACATCAAATGTAGTTTAGCACATCGAACTACTGAAAACATACATAAACATTCAATTTCTTTTAACAAATACATCTTTGAAAATCAGAAATAAATATGATTATTATTTCAACAGCTGAATTTTCAGAGAAAGCGGAATATTTATATTTAAAAAAATGAAACTTTTAGAGAAAAACCGGAGTTTTTGATTTTAAAAAAAAAATTCAAGATACAAAAGCTAAAAGCTACTAGGCAGTATAGTGCAGCTTTGAGGAGAACTCCTCCAGACAAAAAATCTGGGGCTATGGTAACAAGCGAGAGCACATTTCTAATGGGGGTGAATTGGAGAAATGAAGGTGCCGATTGGTTTACTCACGCTGACCAACGCAAAGATCACGACAAAACTATTCACCCCACACCCATATTCGAAGTGACTTTCCCTCATAACCATGGTACCCGCCACGACACGAGACTAATGTCTGGAGCAGATCTCCTGAAAGCCGCACTATACTTAAACAGGAACACATTAAACGCAATAATAAAAAATATTCAAAGATATTGTATATTTATTAGATGAACATAGCACAAATGTCAAAACTAATGAAAAGTATTAAAAAAATATAATGAATTAAATTTCTATCCATATGCTGAAATACTATGCAAAAATAACTTACTAGTGAAGGTATACTTCAGCCAATCAAAAAATTTTCTTTCAAATTCTTCACCTCATGCTCACTTTCAGGTATTTGATATAATCCAGTCAGGTTCTTTCAAACTGCTTGATTCTACTTTGTTTATGCAGTGGATAATTATAGATGACATCATTGGTGCAGTTTAAGTTGTAAAATTCTGCAATTTCCCTGTTAAAAAATATGTTTTACTCTTAATATGTCTGAATGAAGTACAGTGCGCAAAATAAAATAAATAGACCACTCTAAATAACTTTTGATCAGAAGATCCGATCTACTTGTTCTAGGACTCAATTTTTATGGTTCGAGGGGGTGACCTCAAATATCCTAATTAATTAGTGCTGACTATTTTAAACTACAAAATACGACGCAAAAACTTACTTTTTCTGAGTAAACATAACTTTTTTCGACAGATTCAGATTTCTGCCACCCTAAATATAGAAGCTAGTCTGGAAAATATGGTCCTAATAGTTTGGTTAAGACAGCCCTCGAAAGTTTGGACCCTAAGGGGTTACTATTATGTATGTTAATTTTACTTTTTATGTTTTTCACCATAAGTCGAGAACTTTCTAAGTGAATCGAAAAACTTTTGCACACAATAATAAAATTTGCAAATCCAAAGATAATTCCACACAAAAAATAACTTTTACCTAGTAAATATTTAATATTTTATTTAATAATAGTCGAAAAAATTTGACTCGCAAGGTGTACAATATTTTTACACCATTTTAAAGAATGTAAGTTTACATCATAAATTACTTAATTTGGGCTAGATCGGTCAAATACTTCCTGAGAAATCAAATTTTGAAATAGCTGTGCGTTTAAAATTTAGTTTTTCAGGAAGTATTAGACTGAATATGGCTCAACTGAATTTTAAAATTTAATTTTTCCAAAAAATTGACTTACAGCTTTCTAATTTCATAAGCTGTTTGAATGATTAACTCTTCAAACATTTTGGAATCTTCCAAGTACCACTTTTTAATGATGTTTCTCAGCCATCTCAACCCAAACGTTTTCCATGTCCGATAGGCAGGGCTTCCAGAAATGGACATCAGCTGCTCCAACTCGCCATTGAGAAACGAGTCGATATCTTCCTTAAGGTCTAAAACGTTGCAAAAAAACATCTGGGTCGAGAAATCCAAGTATTGGTTGGTCATAATCCAAGTCCACGACCTATCGCTCTTCCATCCCCAGCACCTGTCCAGGAAAAATAAATAAATTTATGTTAAAATAAATGAATTAAAATACTGCAAGCATATTAAAGAAGATTTTTAATTTTTTTTTTCTATTTGAACTTTGGAAACATAAATAACTAAGAAGAATAAATAAAAAAAATTTTAAAAAAACATGATAGAGGCTGCAGAAGATATTGAACTGAATTTCAATAAAGTGCCATACAAATGTCTTTTTCTTTATTTTTAAAACAATACAAAAAAAAAAACACAACACTAGCTAAAGGACCATATCAGTACACTTGAACCTCTCTACCTAGATATCTAATAAATTAAGTAAAAGTGTGATTATTTATTTATCATTATTATTTATTAATTATTTTTTCTCCTTGTTTAGTGATAGTAATGATTATTATGTGCCATATTGAATAAAACACATTAATGTGCAACAAAAACCTTAAAAATCAACCTAGTATTTTCTATCAAAAGGTACATCAAACTTAGCCATTATACTAACTTACAACTCACCTTAATTTAAAAAAAGCCATATTTTTTATAAAATTGTTCCTCATCTTAATAAAAAAAATTAATTAAAAAGTTTTCATAACATTTTTGGTTGCATTCCATAAGAAAACTGAGTGCAATCATGATATCAATGACTTCCAGTACATTTGAAATTGGTGTGTGTATACAAAAACAAAATTTTATTTAAAAAAGAAAGATATAATATAAATAATTACCATTAAAGTAATAAACTTTAGCATCTTGTCTTTCACGGGGATATTTCCGTATTGTGATCTGTCGTGCCAACTACAATGGCCAAGGTGCCAAATAGATTTGAAATTTTCAAAGAAAAAAACATGTAGATGTTTGCCCGGTTGTAGCTACGGGTTACACCTTACGAATTTTTTTTTAGTTTCTCGCTGGCCACTGCCCGGAAGTCTCCAAGATTTGGCGATTATTCTGCCACAGATCATGATACGGAAATCTCCCCCAGTAATCTGTAACTCTACTTGCTGGTTAGAAGGATAACCAGCTTAAGAAAAGTCATAGTGCATAATATCAAACCACTAAGGATGTAAAGGTGTTAAGTTTTTTATCATTCATTCATTTACATATTAAACATATATTATGTTGCAGAATTATACTCTGCAAGCTATGTAGAATTTTCAAGTGGAAGTAGTCCTGTTCATTTAAAAAAAAAATTCCAAAATTGGCCTTAAAATTTTCGTGTGCAAGTAGTTATGTAGAATTTTAAAATTAATTTTCATTTGCAAGGCAGGGAAGAGTGTATACGGGACATTGTAGAGCTTTATTTGGGGAAGAATTCTATATAAAGTAATGTAGCACTTACACAACAAATTGCATTATATACATACATTACACGACAATAAAATAATTATATGCTTTTTTCTGTTCGTTATAAAGTCTGATTTCAAATTTATGCTTGAATTTAGTTACGTAAATGAATTTGACAATAATACAAGTTTAATAAGGCAACATTGGAGGAAAAGTTTACCTGTAAAGGAAGTTTTCATACTAAAATCACAAAATTTATATTTTTTCATAATCAAATAATAATAATCAAAATATCAATCAATTTCAATAATCAAAATTTATATCACAAAATTTACATGATCTTTAAAATAATGTAGACTTAAATACAACTTTTTCACTTACCGACACACAATAGAAAAATCTGCATATGTGAGAAGAAAAAAAATTTTATTGCGATTTTTATTTGTTTGAAAAGCCACAAACTGAAAAGAAATTTTTCTATTAATTTTCTGAAATTTTATTTCAGCACTGATAGTGTTGCCTGGTGAAAGAAAGAAGTTGTCAAGTTGATTTTCTCAAAATCTAGCATGAAAAACTTTGTTTGTTTTTTTTCAATTTCATGTGAAAGAATTTAATTAGAAGATAGAATTTTTATTATGATATAAGCAGTAATTTTTTATGAAATGTGTGCAACTAAAAAACAAGTATTAATACTAAAACTAAGAAGTAAAATTTTTTCTAGTACCTGTTTGAAAATGTGCTCCACAAATAAGAGCATCTTTTCCTGGCATCCAGTTTTAACGGCTAACAGCTTTGATCCATGATGTCAGTCGTTTTTTATCTGATGGAAATCGATAAAAACCAATTCCACAACCCCTTACGAAGCGATTTGAACAGCCAAAAGCAGAACAATGATGAACCATTATGGAAGTCTAACCTAAAGAACCTAAAATGAAACTTAATTTAATTAATATAAGATAAATTTATATACAGGTAATAACAAATATATGCAATGAATGTTCACCCACCCAAAATATTAAAAACAAAGTTATTTTAAGTCTGATTAAAACAGCTAATTAAATCTTGGAATATATATATATAAATTTTAATTTAATTAATCTGTTAATGAATGTATTGAAGAATTGCATAATAGTATGTACATACAAGAATATTAAGATAATTAACACATTAGAAGCTCAGCCATGCAACAATTTATTAACACAAACAAAGTTACTTTAACACAATGCAACAAAATTTTGATAATATACTTTGCTCCATTTATAAAGAACACAATACAAAATATCTACTTCATTATTATCAAAATTTCAATCGTTATTTAAATGAAGCATAATAAACATTGTCTTTTAAGGAGACAAAAAATAACACACTTACTAACAAAGAATAACTTTTACACAAATATTATTAAGACAACCAAAATACTTTAAAAAGTTTAGAACCTATATAAAAATAAGTTAATTATGTTCTTAACAGATAAA
>NC_092211.1:30390960-30399071 GCF_043381705.1 Parasteatoda tepidariorum
TAGAGAAAATTTAATATTTTTATATACCAATGATGTGTCTGAACAGTACCCATTAATAACTTCTGTTATAGAGTATTGTGCAACAATACCAATGCACACTGTTGACTGTGAAAGGGGCTTTAGCTGCCTTAATTTGATTAAAACTAATATTCGAAACAGGTTGTTAATCAACCATGTAAACAATTTGTTAATGATTAATATTGAGGGCCCTGAAAGTGCATTTAACTTTCAAGAAGCATTTGTAAAATGGGCAAACATGAAAGAAAGGAAGATTGTTAATTATTAACCAAAAAGTTTTGATAAATAATAAATGTGTTTTTTTTTTTTTTTGTTATAGGTATTCTTTTTGATATTCTTGTACATTAAGCTATTCTTTGTCAGATAACTTACAGTACTTATTTGATATAGAGTAATTTTATAAGCCTAATGGCATTTTAGCATTTTGCTAAAACTTTTTTTCAGATTTTAGCTTTTTTGCTAATGAATTTTTAGACTCGGCTTAAACCCTGGCACACACTAAAGCAAATTTTTATCATTATTTTGACCAATCTATTATACAAGCATTATACTTAATTAATATCTTAAGTAAAACATCAATAATTATTTCCAATTTGATGCAAAACAAAAAAAAAAAATTTAAGGAGAAGACACACTCACCCACAGAACACTAATTCTTTTTTTACACGAATATTATCAAAACATCGCTAGAATATTTTAAGAAGTTTGGGGCATATAAAAAAATTAATTAATTCTATTTTTACTAGATGTAAGATTAAAATAATAACGTGAATTTCTAAGAATGTCAGCAAAATATTTAAGTTTCAGCTCGGCCACCCAGAAG
The DNA here is from genome assembly GCF_043381705.1 of Parasteatoda tepidariorum. NCBI lineage: Eukaryota > Metazoa > Arthropoda > Arachnida > Araneae > Theridiidae > Parasteatoda > Parasteatoda tepidariorum. Next base: position 30,391,802 of record NC_092211.1, read on the forward strand.
TTAAAAATAATAAAACAAAGCTATTTCATCACTTTGTAAAAAAAATTTCATAATTATTCTGACCTATTTATGAAGAAGGCATCACAGTTAATCTAATTTATTAGGATTTAGACAAAAATTTAACTATTATTTATAGTATACATCATAATAAACAACAACTGTAAAGAGAAACAGAACTTACTCACCACCCACAAAAATCTAAACTTTTTTCATACAAAGAATGACACAATTTAGCCAAAACTTAGTATACAGTTTATTATAACTCTATTTTACACGAAAATCGACCGTTAATTCTTCAAAAATTTAAAGAAAATATAAAATTAGCTTATTTTTTACAAAATGACATAAAAATCCCATAGACTTACATTACAGTGCTCGCCACCCAATTGATTGTAAACAAAGACCGTGACGTCACGCTAATTTTTCAAACGCATACGGTTGCGGCATGAGGTTGCGGTTAAGAAACTTTTCTGAAGTGTGGCTAAATCTCACTGCTGACATTTTACGCATATCTGATCACCGACCACAGAGATGAAAACTGGAGGACCATCTTTACTGGACCTTCTTAATTGTATGCAAACGGGAACCTGATTGGTGAGTTTTTAATTTCCCACCTACAGGGGCATTCTCGCTAAATACATTTCACACATTTCCGATCACCGTAATGAGAGCCCGATTGATGAGAAAAATATTACTCTTGGAAAAGCTTATCAATCAAGTTCTCCATTTTCTTCTGCGACATTCATTTCCATGCAGCAATTTCTTCTATTCGCGATCGCAACACTCGAATACGCCATCTGGGGAGAGACCGGTTTCATGCCTTTAGCCCTCCTCCCTTCCCTCTCCTCCTCTTTTCAGTTATATAGGAATGTACTACGATATTTTCCCTTTTCTTAATATTTTTCCTTTTCTCTTAATAAAAATATTTTTAAAAATTTCCATGATACTTTTCTTTAGAACTATGTTTAATGTAGTTTTCAGTTCCATATAGTTTTCCAACTTAAAAGATTTTAATCTATATGAAAATCAAGAGAGAAACTAACGTACTTCCTTCCTCTATGACTTTCCACACGCTAATGGGGAAAGCATGTGAAGTGTTGCCATAGGAAAAGAGTTCTGCTCTACGCCACCTGCAGCCCATTTCGATCGCCAATTAAGTTCTCATTCGCCCCTAACGGTGATTAGAATTATGCGAACCTGAGGGGTCATGTCAGCCATCATCTATCAAAAGGTACCTCGTGATAGAATCAAGATAACATGTCTTATTTACTAGTGATTTGGGTCCCGCAGTGGACTGATCGTTAAGACACGGTTCCCAGCAGATCACCGAAGTCAAGCAGATCACCGCAGCCAGTGTGCGAGTGGGTGACCACTTGGATCAGTCTGCGTAGGGACCGAGGGTGTGCGGTATGGGTCCTACCGTATGGGTCCGTTAAGCTGTTCTAACGTAAAGTACTAGACTTCGCGTGCAGGTCGTCGGGCTACTGAAGCGAGGGTGTCATCCCCTCTGCAGAGGATCAAAATTGGGATGGCATATCTTCGGATTATCCTCAGGGATGCTTCCCAGACTGCCGCCAATAGCCCTCTGTGCAGCTCTAGTGCGACGTAAATGAACTACAACAACAACTAGTGATTTGGTATTTAATATTTGTAGTGGTAGTTACGCCACATTACTCCCCTTCCAGAATTTTGTCTGTGATAGAATTCGATGAACGAATACCACTAGTTGATTCATGCTGTTTATTCATTTATATAAATTTTCTCACCATCTTTTTTTTGTTTTTTTGTTTATTGTTTATAACATTTTGCTCATTTTCTTCATTTTTGTTTTATTGACCGGGAGACTTATTACTTCACCGGATTTTTTTTTCTTAGAGCAGTATATTTTTAAGCAAATCAATTGTTTAATGTAGACCATCCATCAATGTTTGCAGGTTTATATCACGTCCGGAGGTCACCAATGAGGGTATAATTATGAATCGACTATGTTAACCTTTATCTATCAAAAGGTACCTCGTGATAGTCTAGTCTAGTCTGTTAGGTGATTTGGGGTGCCTGAGGCCGGAACGGCCCTTTTCCCCTTCATCGTGTGATGAGAGTCCTTGAGGTAGTTCCTTAAGGTAGTAAGTAGTATGATGATTCTAAATGGATAAAAGATGTTGGCGTGACTGAGTAAACCTCGTGATAGAATCAAGTTAACAAGTCTTATATACTAGTAATTTGGTATTTAATATTTGTCGTGGTAGTTAAGCCACAAACCGCATTTTGCGAGGATGCTCCTCTACGTAGGCGTGAACGAATTGCCGAGCTCTAAACTCGCTCCCAACGAACGATCGTTCACCCTGACTTTTATCCTAGCTCGAGCTAGGTGTAGAAGTCAGGTAGGTACAACATTTTCGTCGCACTAAAACTGCAAAATGGGCTATTGGCGACTGTCTGGGAAACATCCTTGAGGATGCTCTGTAGACATGACATCATAATTTTGATCCTCTGCATAAGGAATCTCATTTGTGATGCCACTTTCTCAATTTAAACATAGATCTGGATAGGAAAGAAATTTTCTCCAAATCTATGTATCCATGGTACTGATCAGCGACTGACAACAGGACTTTCGATTCCACAAATCGCATGTATTCGGTAGATCTTAGCAGAGTCGAGGATCGAACACAGGTCCATCCAGATCAGAGTCCGATTGTTTAATTACTATGCTACCACGGTGCTCTAAACGTAGAAAAATGACATTATTTCAGCATCCCATTTCGATATAAAGACATGTGCATGGGGGAGGGGCCCAGGCAGCTCTAATTAACTTTCAAAATTTTTATTCTCAACCATTGAAAAATTTAAAGACTTTTTAAAAAAAAATAAATGAAGTAAAAATCTCTTTTTCTTAAAGCTTTAAAAATTGAAGCAATTCTTTTAAATCTATTTATTTTTATCTAAGTGTTCTTCGGTTTGAAATATCATTTAATAAAAATTTAAATATCACTCCCAATTTAGAAAAAAATACTTTAGGAAAAAAACTGTTGTAAGTTCATTTCTAGCAATGTTAAATTATACAAAGCAATGTCATAAAATTAAAAAAAAAACTGTTTCAATAATTAAGGCAATAATCTAAGCGATTAAATTTATGATGGTCTCGCAGAGGACTGGTTGTAAAGACACGATTCCCAGTGAACCACTGAAGTCAAGCATCACTGGTCAGCAAGCAGGTGGGAGATCACTTTGATCAGCTTGCGTAGGGACCGAGGATGCGTAGCATCTTTCCTCGTTAAACTGTTCTACCTTAAAGAGCTCAACTTCACGCGCAGGTAGTCGGGCTTCCAAACCAGGGGAGCCATCCCCTCTTCAGAGGATCGACATTGCGATGGCTTGTCTTCGGATCATTCTCAGGGATGTTTCCCAGACCTTATCCAATAACCCATTGTGCAATTTTAGTATGTCTTAAATAAAGAAAGTACCTACCTACAAATTTATGATGATGAGACAATGTTTTCCTGATTGCGGCAACGGGTAAGTAGGTAAAGGACGGGTTTAAGACGTTCAAACACCCCATTACATGCTGGAATTTTTGTTTTTTCGTTTATTATTAAGGGTTTTTTCTATTTAGTTTTAAAACAATAGTTTAAATATCCCATTGGGTGCAAAATAAAAATTGCTGGCTTCCTCCCAAAGGAGCAACAAAACGGTATCTTCCACAAAACAAAATAAAGCGGTCGTCCTGAATTGCGCTGAAAAATGTACCCCCTCATTACCGACATCAATAAGCAGTTTCCTTCCCTTTCGAAAGTTCGTCACAGAATGGAAAAGGGAATCAAAANACCACGTGATGAAGGAGGAGCCAAGTGCCAACTCCTGGTGAACGAGCTATACCCCCTCATTACCGACATCAATAAGTAGTTTCCTTCCCTTTCGAAAGTTCGTCACAGAATGGATAAGGGAATCAAAATAATGCCTAATTTACTTCTATAATTTGCTACTGTCTGATCTATTGTTTTGGCCTCTTCTTTTTCCTCCATCTATAAAATGTTAAAATATTGATATCCAATACTTGCTGTCATAAATTGCCCCCAAAGAAAGAATTATCTAGAATTTTTAGGACTACTGATATATAAATCTTTTAGGGTTATAAAAAAGTTCCGTTGGCCTTTCTTTCGGCCATTTTGCCTAGAGTCATTAAAATGGATCAGTCATTAAAAAAGTGCTACTTTATTTAAATTTTCCTTCAGCTTTTCAATGTGAAATTTAACATTTTCAATTTAAAACTTAAGTTAAATTTTTCTTCTCTTTTTTAAAGAAGTTTTTTTTCTAATTTGATTTTATTGAGTATTTTAACTGAAACTATTCATTTTTTATCATACGTTTTACAATTTATTTGCAATAGTTTTTAGTCACATTTCATTATTTTATATATTTATCTTCATTTAAATAAAATGTGACATCTTGTTAAATACTAAACACTTCAATTGTATGTATTCATTTGGAGGTAAGCAAATATGTTTTATTTGTTTGTAATATTTATGCATAGTGTGCAACAAATTGATTTATTTAGTAAATTAGTTTTGATTGTATATGCATAGTTTTATGCTCAGCTCCAGATTTTTGTATTTAATTATTTTATATTTTTAAAATTAGACTTTTAACTTTAATAATTGTAAATTGAAACTTTAAGCATCTTTGTTATAATTCGAAAATCAAATATTTATTAAAGTTTTAATTAAATCATGAAGTATAAGCTAAGTTTCATTAATCAATAGTTCAGAATGTGCCACTTTGGATATTTGAGTATCGAAATATGGGGGTAGCCGTACTCTGATATCAATAATTTTTGGCAGGAGAGCAATAAAAATTCTGGACCTATTAATGTAAATTTCCCGTTTTGCATATCTCCCGTTTTTCATATCCTTATTTTTAAAGCAGATCGAAAATTTTTTGCGCAGAATTATGAAATTCATTTAACCGAAGATAATTCCATATAAAGAATAATTTTCAGTTATCTTTCATTATTTCATTTAATAACAGTCTAAAATTTTTCAATTGCTAAGTATAGATTTTTATATAATTTGAAATGATAAAATACAAAATTTGAAATAAATCAGTGGAATAGTTATCGAGATATCAAATTTAAATAACGAACATTTTTAAAACTTGGTTTCTCAGAAACTATTCGACAGATTTAAAATTTTTCATTTTCTCATATAAAATTTACTTTAATGAGATTTGCATAACTTAACTCAAAATTTGATACATATATTTTTTTATAATTTTCAAAAATTTAGCTTAGTGCCCCCTCAATGAAAAATTCCAGTGCACGCCTATGTTTGTACTCCAAGTTGTAGTTGTACTTGATTTATGTTGCGCTAGAGCAGCACAATGAGTTATTGGCAACGGTTTGGGAACTGAGGATGATTCAAAGTCCGACGATAATTCCAAAATCCTTGAATTCGTTGCCATTATCACTCATGAATTTTTCATTTTACTAAACTTTTGAATTTCTCAGAAACTTTGAATATTTATAAATGTTCCAAGAGCTTCATATTTTGTTTTTAAAAATCTAATTGCATAGTAACTGGAATTATCATTGTCATGTAAAAATATGCGCAGCATATTTCCTATCAGTTAAAAATCAAATTTCGAAAAACTAAAGCTATAGCTTATTATATATGTGGGGACGGCATGAGTGCTCGTCTTAAATAAAAGACACGTTCTTAAACAAAAACATATATATTGAAGATTAAATTTACATAAGGGACGGACGATTAACAATTAACGATTAAATAACAAAAAAAAAATAATAAATGAGAGTTCGTCGAAAAGTTTTGTATTATCATAACTCCTCTTTGGAGTGCATCATCATCACGTCTTTTTCAGTTCGTTCTCTAACCCGCTCTCTCACCGGGAAATCCCCACTGCTTCCTCGTCGTGCACAGCTTACGGCTTACATTGATTGGCGGTACTTCTAGCTTACGGATCTGAGGACTGATATTAGGTTACAGCCTTGTGTACAGGAGCTGGCACCATAGATTCGGCCCTCCTGCGTTTCGCCTGGTCCTCCAGCGACTCTATAAAGAAAAGAAAAAAGAAAAAGCAGAGCAGACTGAAAAATATAATTGATATCTGAAAATTAAATGTTTTAGGTTAATAACGTTAGGTAAGAGTGTATCAGTTCAGGAACGTTAGGTAAGAGTGTATCAGTTCAGGCACGTTCACTCTTCCATCTTTGCACGTCTTTTGTCTCTTCTTCAACGGCTTCGTCTTCTTTTCTTTTCAATGTCTTTCGTCTTTTTTCTTTAACGCCTTCGTCTTGAACTTCTTCTACGTCTTTAAATTCTTTCACGTCTTTCGTCTTTCGTCTTTAAATTCTTTCTTCTTTCACGTCTTTAAATTCTTTCGTCTTCTTTCACGTTCGTCTTCTTTCACGTTTAAAATTCTTCTTGGCAACTGTTCCATGGTTTAAGATACTCCGCACACGTTGTCGAGCAGTTTGGTCCTTCGTGATTCCCTTCTTTTACTACATCATAGGTATTTCCTCCTTTTACTCTTGTTATTTTGTAGGGGCCAAGGTACTTAGGTTTTAGCTTCAAATGAGGTCCAAATTGGGTTCTTTTGATGGCGACCAAATTTCCAATTTCGTACGATTTTGGCTCCTTTCTTCTTAAATTATAGGTCTTTTTATTTTCTTGTTGAATTTTAAAAATTTGTTGCTTTGCGTTTTTTCTTAGTTCCTCTCTTTGGGCATCAAAATGAGACTGAAATTCACTTTCGATCATTTCCTTTAGTTTTCCCAGTCCATTAGTGTTCATTTTTGTCCCAAAAAGCAATTCAAATGGAGTAGTGTCTATGCTTCTTTGATAGGTTGAATTTATCGCTTGTTGAACTTTATTTGTATGCTTGTACCATTCAGCTGGATTTTCTATGGATAATTTTGAAAGAATCGATATGATGGTTTGATTAATACGCTCTACTTGTCCGTTAGCTCTTGGTAAACCTGTTGTTATTAAATGATGTTTAATATTTTCTTTCGAGCAATAATCAGCAAATTCACTGGAGGTAAATGTTGTACCCCTATCTGAAATTATCTGGGAAGGACTTCCAAATACAGTTTTTTGGATTTCTAATTTGGCTAAAGTTTCAGCTGACGTAGTAGTCTTCGTGGGATAAATCCATACAAACTTGGTAAAAGCATCTATTATCGCTAACACATATTTATAATTTTTATGGGTGCTCTCCAAAGGTCCGAGATGATCAATATGAAAAGTTTTCAAAGGCA